>NW_023590223.1:0-148156 GCF_901709675.1 Syngnathus acus
AATTTTGTAGGGAGGCCGTGAAGGCAGCAGGGGAAGGGGTGTGGGGGCGGAACGAGCGATCCTGGGCGCTTGCGTGTGTTGGCTCACATGTTGAGCTCTTGATTTGTGAAATAAAGAGCCGGCCTGTTACCAAACCCACGTCTTGCTTGGTACTTCGGTAACGCTACAATATAGTTATATACGTAGATCTGTGGAATAATTGGAGCCGCCAACTGACAACGAGGCTGACATCAGCGCCGCACGTAGGTCCGGAATCGACAGCTGTTTATTTTTGGGGGTTTTTGACACAGGGGATGAATATTCCGGTGGATTTAATGATTTGGAGTGACACGGATGGTTTGTTAAAATTGTTGTTTATATTACATTAATTTAATATCTCTAGTCTGACGTCTGTGGCACACGTAGTCTTTCCGGCGTCAGCTTTTTTTTTTTTTGTCTTTTTTTTTTTCTCAAGTGACACGGAAGACGAAGATTCTGATGGATTTATTGATTTGGAGTGACACGGATGGTTCGATAAATTTGTTGTTTATATTATTGTCATTTCATACATAGTTTATATATTGTTATATGGGCCTGTAGAAATTTTTTAACTGTAACGCGCCGCTGATGTCGGGCTTGTATACATGAAGGAGAACCAACTCGATCGATGGCTTTAATGATTTGGAGTGACACAGATAGTTTGATAAAGGTGTTATTTATGTTATAGTTATTTGAATAACTGTTATTGTTACATCAGGAGGCGGCTCGGTGACGCACTGGGTAGCACGTCCGCCTCACAGTTAGGAGGGTGCGGGTTCGATTCCACCTCCGGCCCTCCCTGTGCGGAGTTTGCATGTTCTCCCCGAGCCCGCGTGGGTTTTCTCCTGGCACTCCGGTTTCCTCCCACATCCCAAAAACATGCTTGGTAGGCCGATTGAAGACTCCAAATTGTCCCTAGGTGTGAGTCAAGTCAAGTCAAGTCAAGTTTATTTGTATAGCCCTAAATCACAAGCAGTCTCAAAGGGCTTCACATAGACAAAAATTGACAATTATTCTCAAAGCATCCCCTGATCTTAAGCTCCCAAAAGGGCAAGGAAAAACTCAAAACCCCTGCCCGGGGAAAATGAGAAACCTTGAGAAGGGACCACAGATGGAAGGATCCCCCTTTCAGGATCACCAGGTTGTAATGGATGCAGAGAGGGCACAAATAATACATAATATGAAAATCAAAAGTAGATGTCCAAGTCAGAGCGAAGGGCTGCCAGAGGAGCCCTCTGCTATCCTGGCTATGGAGGTTGAGCTGCAGTTCCCCCAACCTGAATTAGCCCACAAGAATCCAGATAGCCGCTGTCAGCTTGGGTGCCACCTAACCACCTCCCCGGCCGGGGAGGGGGGGGAGAGAAAACAAAACAAACTCCGGCCGAATCGGCCACTCCAAGTTAGTTAAAGGCCATGTCATAGAAATGTGTCTTTAAACGTGTCTTAAATGTTTCTACTGAGGTAGCAGTCCTAATATCCATTGGGAGGGCATTCCAAAGCTCTGGAGCCCGGATAGAAAATGCTCTAGACCCTGCAGACACTTTCTTGGCCCTCGGTGTCGCTAAAAGGGTAGCGTTTTGCGAACGAAGGTTACGAGACGGAGCATAAGGAACAACTAGGTCGACGAGATACGAAGGCGCTAAGCCATGCAATGATTTATAGGTTAATAGAAGAACCTTGAAGTCACATCTTAAATGGACCGGGAGCCAATGTAAGTTGGCTAATATTGCAATTTGCGAGTGCAAATGGTTGTTTGTCTCTGTGTGCCCTGCGATTGGCTGGCAACCGGTTCAGGGTGTCCCCCGCCTACTGCCCGATGACGGCTGGGATAGGCTCCAGCACGCCCGCGACCCCCGTGGGGACTAAGCGGTTCAGAAAATGGATGGATGGATGGATGTTACATCAGGCCCGTTCTCAGCTTCTCGTTTGTGTTTATGTCACGTTAGCATACCGTATCGTTTAGCCTGTTGTTGCTCGTTCTTGTCTGTTCTTGGTGTTGGGTTTTGTCAAATAAATTTCCCCCAAAATACGACTAATACTCCGGAGCGACTTATATATGAGAGAACGCTCACGGAACACATGCGCGCGTAACTATTATGTGGATTTTAACCGTCTGTAAAGGTTTCTAAAACAGTTCTGAAATGGGGCAATCTGCTGGTCCAGTTCGCATATGCCTGCCTTCATGTTTAGAGAGCACTACCTTTAGGGGGAGCATTAGAGATTAAAGGTGAGGGGGTTATGGTAGGCGGGTTAGCAGGTTAAGGGTTAATTATTAGGGTTTGGTAATTGTTGGGGTTTTAGGGTTAGCGTTAGGGCTTGAAGTTGGGGAATTGGGAGCCTTAGGCCAACCAGATTCCATTTATTCCATAAATCACTGACATTCAGTCTTCAGGTCCATGTCACATGGGCTTCCAATCGGAATGTAACGGTGTCAGCTGGTCTACTATGGGGCTCATTGGTGCAGGGGAATGATTCTCGCCTAGGGTTCTTTGATTACCCGGGTTAAACCCCCGGACGAGCTCTTCTTTGAAACACTGTTGTCTATCGTTGTGTGGACTGTTTGATAGGCCAATGTTACACAGAATGTAACATGGTCTGCGAGCTTTCTTTGAGGCTCGTTGGTCTAGGGCAGGGGTGTCAAACTCATATTTGTCGCGGGCCACATTGTAGTCAAAGTTTCCCTCGACGGGCCATTATGACTGTCAACCCAAATAAATAAACGCCTCATATTATATACAGTATAAGCTACAAAACAAACTGACAAATAATTGTTTTTTCAAATCAGACTAGTGGAATCTTTTCAAATATTTCAAAAATAATTTTAAGAAGATTCTTAAAAGTTACGACAATTTGCAATTTTAGTATGACATAAATTTAATGCACAATTTGTCGTCGCGGGCCACAGAAAATGATACGGTGGGCCATAACTGGCCCCCGGGCCTCGAGTTTGACACCGGTGGTCTAGGGGTATGAATCTTGCTTTGGGTGTGAGAGGTCCGGGGTTCAACTCCCAGATGATCCCTTTGTTAAAACATTGCTGTTGATCAACTAGCCCCATTTCATCTGAGGTGCATGTCACATGGGCTGTCAATTGAAACGAAACGAGTTGAGTTAATTTACTTTGGGTCTCTTAAATCTGTTGTTTTGATTCTCATCACTTGAATCTGCCGTCATGTGTCATCCATTGCACCACTCACCCTACAAGACTGTATCGACTGTAAACTTGTTTGAAAAACTGTCATTGTCCAAAGGAAGGCTGTTTAGCAACAGTGACCAGCGGACAAATTCAACAAGGTAATTTGATTATACCATAATCCGGATTTGAATCGAACACAACCATTAGCCACTACACGATCATGGCCTGTATGCAGTAGCGTTAAAAAGTAGTGCGTATTGGCCATGATCGTATAGTGCAGTGGTTCCCAAACTTTTGCAGGGTGGCGCCCCCTTTGGCTCCCCAGTGAGTTCCTAGCGCCCCCCCCAACCCCCCCCCCCCCAAAGCACATATGGAAACAAACCTCTTTCTTGATATTTGGTTTGCTGCAATTTGAAAAGAGAAAGGTTAAACACAAATGTGTATTTCACAAATAAAACCCAATTTAGTATTTAGTAAACCAATTTATTTTTTAGCAGTTTTAACTGTTTCAGCAACATAGAATCGTAAATAAACATTCCACCAGTAACCTTCATTCTCTCACACGTAATATTAATGGGATGGATGTGCTTGGTGCAGGGACATAAGCTTCTCAACATCAGGCTGGAACTCACTAAGAAGAAGTCGTAGATCCCCGCGGTCAGTAATTTTCAGTCGGTTTCTTTGCTTGGAAAGAAGCAAGGTGACTGCACTGAAGCCCCGTTCTACTAAATATGATGTTGGGAAGGCAATGAAGTACATCTTGACCTTGTTCCACAGCACTTGATAGCAGTCAGAGATTTTTTATAAATAAATAATACATTTATATAAATAAATAAATAATACATTTATATAAATAAATAAATAATACATTTATAATATCATTACCATTACGTTGAATTAGTGGGAGCACTGAGTTTGTTTCTCAGAAACGAGCCGGTCCCATCTAGACGTAATCGGAGACAATGACACCCGAAGTGATTTAAGGTTTGTCTTTTATTGCAGGATGCTTGGTCTCCATGTGTTGAAGTAGTTTTGAATGCTTCACTGCCTGGTTAGTTAGCCTGTCGCCACATATTAGCTTTGCGGGCTCGACTGGGGAAACATGTCACGTGACCGGGACGAGTGTCTTGACCTGAATTAATTGATCGTCGATAAAAAAAAAAATTCTGTGCGGCTTGGCGGCCCGGTACCAAGTGACCCACGGACCGGTACCGGTCCGCGGCCCGGTGGTTGGGGACCACTGCCCTAACCAGCTCAACACAACACAACACAATACAACACGGCGCGTTCTGGCGAGTCCCCAATTTCATGTTGACTTGAACTCAAGATGATGTTGACCGCCAGAATGCGGTTTTTATTATAAGATAAAATTCTGAACATTACAAGCTTGAAATTACAAACCTGAGCTTTTGCTTTTGTAGTCTATGCTGTCGGATCTGACTGGGCCAGAGCGGCGTGTTGTGTACAAATTGACTGCCGCCCCCCTACCGCCCCCCTACCGCCCCTTTCTTCCTCACCGCCCCCCCAGATCTTTCCACCGCCCACTTTGGGAACCACTGAGTTAGATGAAGTGGCTGGGGAGAGGGAAGTCTGGGAGTCCCTCCTGAAGCTGCTGCCCCCGCGACCCGACCCCGGATAAGCGGAAGAAGATAGATGGATGGATGGATGGACTTCTTGACAGATTAAGTGTATATATAACTACCGTATTTTTCGAACTAAAAGTCGCTCCGGAATATACGGCGCATTAGCCATAAAATGCACAATAAAGTGAGAAAAAATATATATATGTCACTCCGGAGTATAAGTCGCATTTTGGGGAAATTTATCCGAAAAATCCAACACCAAGAACAGACATGAACGAGCAACAACAGGCTAAACGATAGGTATACTAATGTGACATAAACACAAATGAAGAGCTGAGGACGGGCCTGATGTAACATTCAGAGTTATTCAAAAAACTATTACATAAATAACACGTTTATCAAACTATCTGTGTCACTCCAATTCATTAAGTCCATCGATTGTCCTTTATGGAAACGATGCCACGTATGTGCCGCGCCGCTGACGTCTAAATATTCAAAATATTCCACAGACCCATAAAACGATATATAAAGTATATATGTGTGTCTGACTTCATAAGTGTGTCTGACTTCATAAGGTGTGTCTGACTTCATAAGTGTGTCTGACTTCATAACACCAAGTCGGGTTGTTGTGATGCGTCTAGTGTGTTGGTGGAGTGCCCAGTGCATGTCACTTCTCATTGTCAACCCTCACCGCTGGCTAGCAGTATGCGAACGGGAGAGCCGAGTGCGTAAGTCTCTCCCTGCCAGTACATAGCCTCTCTAACAGCAAGCCCTATGTAGTGCCTCCACGCGGCGACACATGGTAACCGGGTGGGTACAACACGGACCCAGGCTAAACTACAAGGGACTCAGAGGAGGTTTGGCCCCTAGACGTGCGGCACGCAGGCCCACCGGTGTGTGGACACGCCCTGGTGCCCACGAACCAGCCCCCAACTATGGGTTAAATAGTACCACTGCCCAGTGGGCTCCTCGGGAGAGGAATGGGCTAAGGGAGTCAACCCCTACAGAAAATCAATTTCCCCTTGGGTTGGTGTCAGGAAGGGCATCCGGCTGTAAAATGTTTTGCTCCAAAAATTCTCAGTATGGCTAGACAAACCTTGAGCCTTAAGTACTCCGTGGGCATTTTCATCAGCCTACGACAAAAAGAATGATGGAAAAGGAGGCCAAACCGCAGGTAGATTATACGACGGCCCTCAGCCCGATGGACTGCGGGGAGGCCTGAACCGGAACAGAGAGGGGCAGGAGGCACGTGTTAGGGTGGCTACATGGAACATCGGCAGCATGTCACACCGATCGGGGGAGGTGGTTGAGGCTCTACACAGAAGAAGCGTGGATGTCTGCTGTGTCCAGGAGTCGAGATGGAAGGGTGGAAGTGCAAGGATGCTGGATGCAATCGGCAGAAGGTAGTTCTTCTGGCAAGGCTGCAACGAAGGGACTGGTGGTGTTGGAGTACTTATTGCTGAAAAGTGGATAGATCAAGTGCTAAGCATTAGCAGGGTAAATGAGCGGATCATCGTTGTGAAGTTGATCGTTGGGAAGCGACTGACAAACGTAATTTCAATCTATGACCCTCAAGTTGGCAGAAGTCAGGACGAGAAGCATGCGTTCTGGGACAAGGCCATCATGGTGCTGTCAGGGATCCCCCAGAATGAGGTTATAATTCTGGGAGGTGATCTGAATGGACACGTGGGGAGGGAGTCAGATGGCTTTGAGGAGGTACATGGGGGACAGGGGTACAGCATGCGGAACGCAGAGGGAGAGAGGATCCTGGAGTTCGGCGACGCACTGGAGCTGGTGCTGTGCAACACGCTTTTCAAGAAGGACAAAGCCAAATTAGTAACATACAGTTCGGGTGGCTGCAAGAGCACAATAGATTATATCATTGTAAGGATGTGGATTAGTGGTTAGGGATGGAGCACTATGGACGAGTCCGGTCAGAGAATCTTGCATCAACTTTATTCTCAACAGCAGTGAGTATATAGGTTTCCAGGAGTGTATGTTAGTGGGTTTGAGTGTGTACTTGTGTGTGTGTGTGTGTATGTGTGTGTGTGTGTGTGTGTGTGTGTGTGTGTGTGTGGTCTATACAGAAGGAAAACAAAGAGAAATAATGTAATCAGATTATGACAGTCAGATTACATCATCTAATAAACATATGCATAAACAGCCATGTAGGGCATCTCAACCACAACAGCACAATGCAAGCAACAACAACTGATATACAGGGCAACAAACTTTACCACTGCTACCACCCTTAATGTACATTCAATAAGTGCGTTGCTGCCGCTTTAAGACGTGCACTGCTGGCCGACGGCACTCGGTGTCGGTAATAACAACGTATAGTACACAACTGAACTAAACACAGTAATACATTTCTAACGCTATAGGCACACGTTTGACAAACATATGACGATAGTACGCAGACAACATGGCGGCACCCCGTGCGAAGCCACTAACCACGCACTTATCCCATACAAGTTATATCCGCTCGTACCAGCAACAGGAAGTAAACAAAGATATGTTCGCTCCCCCAAGTGTACAGGCCAGCCTGCATAACTCACCTGGGGTTTCATAAACGCACACAAATGTCACGGGAAAAAGGGGTTTCGTAAATCCGTTTTCCTCCCTAAGCGCGAGACCAACAAAGGAGCGCGCAGCGTTCTCATAAGCGTCCCGCTTTCTGAGGAGGCATTCAAGTGCACCTCGGAAAAGTCGGTGTCGGATCAATAGACTTTCGGACAAAGCCGCCCCCAACTGTCCACGTGGCAGTTGAATGAATGGGAGAAAGTCTATTTGGTTGTCCCTTCTTCGTCCTTGTCGTCAACAGCTGGAAGAAGAATGAGTCTGGCGACAGGACGAACATAGATGCGGTCTTTTACCTGAACCGTGGCAGTCCGAATGCGTCCATCTGCTCCTGAATGCGTCAGGGTAATCCGGCCTACGGGCCATGATGCGCGGGGGAGTTGAGGATCCACGATTAGGACAACGTCGCCTATGGAGAGTGCCTTACCATCTTTCCTCCACTTACTACGCTCTTGGAGCCCTGGAAGGTAGTGACTGATGAAGGATGCCCAGAAACGATCGGCGATGAATTGACTGTGCCTCCATCGTCTCCTTCCTAGGTCACTGGGGTCATAGACAGCTTGAGGAAGGGATGAATCGTGACGACCCATAAGGAGGAGGTTAGGTGTGACTGGGTCAGGATCCGAGGCATCTGATGACAAATAGCCGAGTGGTTTTGCATTTAATATCCCTTCAACTTCCACTAGAGTTGTCATAAGGACAGATTCAGGAACAGTCTGGTCTCTAAGGACAACACGGAGCGCAGACTTGATTGATCTCACTTCCCTCTCCCATGTGCCACCAAAGTGCGGCGCACTAGGAGGATTGAATCGGAAGGATATTTGCTGTTCAGCAAGTTGGTCTTTCAACTCAGGTGCCATGGCAACGACGGCTTCACGCAACTCCCCCTCACCACCGACAAAGTTGGTGCCATTGTCCATGAGAAGCTCAAATGGTCTCCCACGTCGAGAAATGAATCTTCTCAAAGACAACAGGAAAGCGTCCGTGTCCAGGCTCTCCAACAGATCCAGGTGTACCGAGCGAGTTGTCATGCACTTATACACTATACCCCACCTTTTCTCAGTGCGGCGACCGATCCTCACTTGAAAAGGTCCAAAGCAGTCAACTCCTGTTGAATAGAATGGTGGCTTATAGAGTCGTAGTCGAGCTGGTGGGTAATCAGCCATCTTCGGTACATCCGGTTTTGCTCTCCATCGTCGACACTCCAGGCATGTATATTGATGCTTTCTAATGGCCTCTCGACCACAAATTATCCAGAACCGGCGTCTGAGCTCAGCAAGCACGCGTTCTGGTCCCGGGTGTAGTAGAGAATCATCAGCATTCTTAATGATGAGCTTAGTCACATGATGACTTGGGTCCATGATAACTGGGTGGATGGTATCCAGGTCTAGTCCTTCAGCATACCTCAATCTACCACCGACTCTCAGCAGCTCTGTGGTTTTGTCGTATTCTGGTGACAGGGATATAAGACGACTGTTTAACGGAAGCGCACGTCCAACTTTGAGGGCTCTCAATTCATCAGCAAAGCAGTCTTCTTGGGCCTTTTGAAGCATATCCAAGATGGCGGCGCCCCAGTTGGCCGCGGCCGCTACGGGTCTCAGCAATCGACGAGTATTTTCACAAAATATGTCGCCTAGGACACTACAAACAACACAAAGTTTAGTTTATCCATCCAGTAGATTAGTGTATGATCGCCAGCGCCTGCTGGAGGTACGGTCATCAAGTGTTTTCGGACTCGTAGCCACAACTACCCTAGTCTGTTTGCGTAGCCTTGGAGTGCTTAGGGCGCTAGCCCCAGAAGCTCACGACGCAGCGGGCTCGCCGGGCAGCACACGCCGGAGGAGGAGTAAGCGTAGGCGGTGTGACCGGCGGCGAAAGCGCGGCTGTCGAGGTGGGCTAACGGCTAAGCTTAGAGCTAACCCCTACAAACCGCCGCTTCCATCCATCTTCCTCTCCAACGTCCGCTCACTGGATAATAAAATGGACCATCTAAAACTGGAACTCTCTTCAAAGAGGGAAGTTAGAAACTGCTGCGCTCTCATCCTGATGGAGACATGGCTGAACTCATCAATGCCGGACAACGCCGTTAGCCTGGAGGGGCTCGCTACATTCCGCGCCGACAGAAACAGCGAGCTAAGCGGTAAATCCCGAGGAGGCGGGCTGTGTGTCTACATCAACAACAACTGGTGCAAAAATGCTAGATCTGTCGCTAGCTTCTGCTCTTCGGACATCGAGCTTTTGACTGTTAACTGCAGACCCTTCTACCTGCCCAGAGAGTTTACTGTTGTTAGCATCACGGCTGTGTACGTGCCTCCTAGCGCTAACACTAAAGAGGCCATGAGGGTTCTCTATCGGACAATCAGTGAGCTGCAATCCACGCACACAGAGGGGGTTTTCATCATTGCTGGGGACTTCAACCAGGCTAGCATGAAGACTATTCTCCCTCATTTTTACCAACACGTGGATTTTCCAACTCGGGGAGAGAACACTCTGGACTTGGTTTACACCAATATAAAGGATGCATTCAGAGCAGCCCCCCGCCCCCACCTCGGCTCTTCAGACCACCTATCTGTTATGCTAATCCCTGCATACAGGCCCCTGCTGATCAGAGCAAAACCCACAGTGAAGCAGGTGAGGGTGTGGTCTGAGGGGGCCATGGAGGCACTCCAGGACTGCTTTGAGTGCTCTGACTGGGACATGTTCAAATCAGCAGCAACATATGACAATCAGATCGACATTGATGAGTACGCCATGACTGTGTCAGCCTACATCAACAAATGCTCCGAGGACGTCAGCACCACTAAGAACATCATCACCCGAGCCAACCAACGACCCTGGATGACTGAGGAGGTACGTCATACGCTACGAGCACGGAACTCAGCCTTCAAGTCTGGCGACAAGGAGGCACTGAGGACAGCCACGACGCCAATAACACCAGGAGTATGTGACAAGGCATACGGGTGATCACGGACTACAACTTACCCTCCCCCCCGGTGGGTGAGGTTGATGCTGACTTCCTAAATGGTCTAAATAACTTCTTTGGGCGTTTTGAGGCACTAAACAGCACTCCTGCAGTTAAAACTGTTCCCCACCAGGAAGAGGAGGCCCTCTGCCTTGACTCAGCCGACGTGTGGAAGACTCTGAGAAGAGTCAACCCACGTAAGGCCCCAGTCCCCGACAACATACCTGGGCGGGTGTTCAAGGAATGTGCAGGCCAGCTGGCTGGTGTCATCATAGACATTTTTAACATCTCGCTGGACCAAGCCAAAGTGCCAGTGTGCTTCAAGGCTGCCTCCATCATTCCGGTGCCGAAGAAACCTCAAATCACCTCATGGAATGACTACAGACCTGTGGCACTGACTCCCATCATGATGAAGTGCTTCGAAAGGCTGCTCAAAGATCACATCGTCTCCAGACTCCCCCCAACATTCGATCCGTTCCAGTTTGCCTACCGGCAGAACCGCTCTACTGAGGATGCCATCTCCTCCGTTCTTCACCTGAGCCTGGCTCACCTGGAGGAGAGGAACACCCACGTGCGGTTGCTGTTCCTGGACTTCAGCTCAGCGTTTAACACCATCATTCCACAACATCTGGTGGAAAAACTGGAACACCTGGGCTTCAGCACCCCCCTTCGGAACTGGCTGCTAGACTTCCTCACCAACAGACCTCAGTCAGTCCGGGTCGGACAGAACACCTCAGATGTCATCACCCTCAGCACAGGCTCCCCTCAGGGCTGCGTCCTGAGCCCCCTGCTGTTCACCCTGATGACACACGACTGCGCCCCCAGGTTCACCACCAATCACATCGTGAAGTTTGCAGACGACACAACGGTGGTGGGCCTCATCAGGGACAACAACGACCTGGACTACAGAGAGGAGGTGGAGCTGTTGGTGGGCTGGTGCAGAGAAAATAGCCTGATCCTGAATGTGGAGAAGACGAAGGAGATCATCGTCGACTTCAGGAAGAACCAGCCTCACCACGCTCCACTGATCATCAACAGCTCAGCTGTGGAGGTGGTCAGCAGCACTAAATTCCTGGGGGTCCACATCACAGACGACCTCACCTGGACTGTGAACACCACAACACTGGTCAAGAGGGCACAGAAGCGCTTGTACTTCCTGCGGAGGATGAGGAGAGCCCACCTGCCCCCACCCATCATGAGGACGTTCTACCGAAGCACCATAGAGAGCATTCTGACAAGCTGTCTCTCGGTGTGGTGTGGAGGTTGCAGCGCCTCCGATTGGAAGAACCTGAGGAGAGTGGTGAGGACAGCAGAGAGGATCATCGGGGCTCCTCTTCCCTCCATTCAGGACTTGTCATCCCAGCGCTGCGTGTCCCGAGCCCATAATATTATCAGTGACCCATCACACCCCCACCATGGACTGTTCTCCCTGCTGCCCTCTGGGAAGAGGTTTCGCAGCATCCGCTGCAGGTCCACCAGGTTCTGCAATAGTTTTTTCCCTGCTGTCGTCAGACTGTTGAACATTCAAACGTAGCATTCCTCTGCACACTTGTAAATACTGCTTTTGTCTCCTGCACTGTTTACATACTTTATCACTGCTGCACTTTGTACTTTATAATTATCTTATTTCATATTTTTATATAGAATGTCACTTTTTTAACCAGCCGAAATACCACTACATTGTTGAAAGCCGTATGGAACGAAATTTCGTTTTGTACACACCTAGTGTTGACAAAATGACAATAAAGTTCTGTCTAAGTCTAAGTCTAAGTCATAAGCTTCTCTGCTTGAAGGAAATCTGTTGCTGAACACTTTGCTGTGGTGTTAGTGTTGGCCGCCCCATGAAGGGAGCTAGCGGTTTCCTGAAGAAGCTCTTGCCAAGTGGAGAACTTACTCAGGTCAGGATGTTGTGTGGGCAAGGCGCTGGAGACTGCTCCCACGAAGGCTGACTTCCTTAACTCGGTAGTGTCTGGTTCTGCCTCAGATGAGGGCATGATGGGCCACTCTCTCTCTGGCAAAAGGAGGAAATGTGGACCTTTGTTCCAGCGGTGATCCTGCACCATCTCTTTCAAGGTGAGTCCTCGGGTTATGTCATCTGCGGGATTGTGTAGACTACCAACATACCGCCATTGAGATGGACTGGTAAGATTCTGGATTTCTGCTACACGTGTTCCAACAAATACTTTGTAGCGGCAGGATTCTGATTTAATCCAGTACAGCACTGTTGTGGAGTCAGACCAAAGAGTGATGTGCTCAGGCGTTACTGTGAGCTCAGTCTCGATCACTTTTGCCAGCTGTGCCCCTGTAAGTGCGGCGCTGAGCTCGAGACGCGGGATGGACAGCTGCTTACGCGGCGCAACTCTCGATCTGGCAAACACAAAGGAAACGAAGACTTGTTGTCTGTCATCCGTTATTTGCATGTAAGCTACTGATCCGTAGGCGCGCTCTGAAGCATCACAGAAGATGTGAATATGACGGGCTGCATTGACGGTATTTCCACTGGCTGGTGAATAGGGACGAGATAACTTGAGTTGCTGCAGAGTAGGAATTTCCTGCACCCAACTCAACCATTTTCCGAGAAGTTCAGATGGTTGAATCTTGTCATCCCAGCCAATGTTAGCCTTCCACATGTCCTGGACAAGCACTTTACATCTTGTGGTAAATGGCACAATGTAGCCCAATGGGTCGTAAAGCTTGGCAAGGACGCTGTAGACGTTACGTAGAGTGGCAGCTAGAGGCTCGTTAGAGCGATGCTTATAACTCAACGTGTCGCTCAAACAATCCCGGCACAGTCCAAGTGTGGGCTCTTGAAGGTTGTCACTGGCCTTGGACAGCCATAGCTCACTGCTAGTCGATTGTGCTTCAGGGGGTAGGTGTGCGACAACTTCAGGCACATTACTGGCCCATTGTCTGATCTCAAAACCTCCCTTTCTCAGAAGTGCTCGCAAGTCATCGACCAAAGCCTTGGCATCTTCTGGTTTACTTACACTGTGGAGGCAATTGTCGACATAGAAGGACTGCTCGATCACATGCGTGAGGGGGGGATCTGGAGGTTCGTGGTCTCTGACGTGCTGCTGCAGGGCGAAGACGGCGCAACAGGGGCTACACGTTGTTCCAAATGGTAACACCTCCCATTGGTATATCCGTGGTTCAGACGTTCTTTGCATGTCCCGCCACAGGAAACGTAGGAGAGGTTTGTCTTTTGGCATCAAGCGGATCTGATGGAACATTGACTTGATATCTCCGCTGATGGCGACAGCATGACATCGAAACCGCATCAGGACACCAATCATGGTTGGACCAAGCGTCGGTCCCGGGAGGAGTTGGTCATTCAATGAGAGGCCATTGAAGGAGAAGGAACAATTGAAGACAACTCTGTCCTTTCCATTGTGGTGCACCATATGGTGTGGTACATACCACAATTCGGTGAAAGTTGCGGCCTCTTCCGTAGAGATCTCTGAAATGTAGCCGGCCTGAAGTAGTTTGTCCATCTCCGTACAGTATGAAGCCGCTCGAACTGTGTCCTTGGCTAGCCGCCGTTCAGTGCAACGTAGGTTGGGCATCACAGCAGCCGGCGAAGCACAAAGTGGGATGACTGGCTGACGCCTCAACAGTGGAGTAGCATAGCGCTGAGTACCGTCAATAGATACGCGTTCAGAGGCTGTCTGTAGGAGGGTGAGAGCCCGCTGGTCTTGCTTAGAACGGGTTGCAGTCTTCTCACTGATATAAGGAACTGTATCGATATGCCAAAGGCGTTCCACATTCCTGATAAGTTCTGTATATGGTGATTCAGTGGCGATGTGAAAACAGTAAGGCTGGTGAGAAGCAACTGGAATGATGTCCGACGGACCTTGCAAGGACCAACCGAGCCTTGTACAGACTGCCATGGGACTGCCAAATGGGCCTGATCGGACGGGCTGTGTTGGTGAGAGCAGATGGGCCATATCTGAGCCGATGAGGAGTAGAGGTTGTGCTCTGTGAATAGGCGTCAAGGGAAGTCCTTTGAGGTGCTCATAGCGCTTCTGGAGAGCTGCTACTGGGTACGTGTGCTCAGACAAGCTAAGACTATCTGCGGTGAACGCATGTCGAATGCAAAACTTCTGGTTTGGCTTGAAGACAGGGGATACATGAACGCTGACGCAGGAACCTTTCAGCTCCTTCACCTCTTGCTGGACGGTCCTAAGATGTAGCGTCTCTGGGTGTTGTGGGAGTTGTAGTTGTTCTACAGCTTGAGGGAGGATAATCGTTCTCTCTGAACCATCATCAAGCACTGCAAATGTCTCAAGGACGCGATCGCCATGATGTAGAAGCACTTTGACAACTTTCAGTAGCACTCTTTGAGGGCTTCTGGGCTGTTCGATGTAGATACTGGGTGTTGGATTACTAACCAGCAGCACTGTCTGCGAAGACTCTTGGATGGCATCATGCAGAACTGTAAGGTGTTTCTCTTTGCATGTCTTACACGGCCGTTTAAGCGTGCAGGCTGTAGCTTTGTGTGCCCGGCCGCACCTCCAACATCGGTCACCTTCCTGGATCCACTTCTTAATCTCAGCAGGGGACAGTTTCTTGAAGTCGAGACATGAGTTGAGATAGTGCTCCTTATTGTTACAGAATGGGCAATAAGGGCTGAGTTTGAAGGCTTGAGGCTTCGGCCGAGTGGTCTCTTTGGTGGCTCTCTCCCTTGTACAGAGGAAGACTGATGCGGTCTTATCTCTGGGCTTTGCACGAAACTGTTCTCTCTTAGGTGTAGAAGGCCCGGTAGAGTTATAGAGAAGGGTAGCTCGACTGGCCAGACGCTTTGCTTGAGCCTTCATCTGGAGCCATGCGGCAAAGTCAGGCAGGGAGTAGGTGAGCTCTGAACCGGGCTGCAGGATGCCGCGAACGAGGCAATATTCCACAAATCCATCTCTCTGGGATGGAGACAGTTTGCTTAACAGGCGGTCAACATGGGAACCGCACCGGAGCTCGTAACCTACAGGTCCCTCTAGCGTGCGCAGCATACCGACCAGTGACTGGACCGAGAGGGCAAAGGAGTCGAATGCATCAGCATCTCCACATTTGATAGCTGGGGAGTTGAGTATTGCCCTAATTCACTTTGGACCAGTTGTCTCGGTTGTCCGTATTTGTCTTGCAGAGCTCCCACTGCGGCTGTGTATGGTGCCGGGTCATACATGTATGATTTGGCCAACTGCAGAGCACTCGGGAGCTTGAGCTGACCCAGGAGCAGTTGATATTTATAGTGTTCGCTGAGATGAGTGTGACTGTTCATCAAGTTGTCGAGTGCCATCTTCAAAAGTGCAAAGTCACTTTCTTTACCACTCTCAAAGAAGGGAAGTGTTGGTTTGGGAATGCCATAGGATGTAGCAATCAAGGTCTCCATGCCTGGGTAGGTCCAAGGCGGTGCAGCGGGGACGGGTGTTGCAGTTGGTGTAATGGGTTGAGCAAATGGCATTGTAGGAGGTGGTGGCATCACTGAAGTTGCCAGTGGTGGTGTTGTGAAGCTTGTACGCTCCCCGTACGGGCCACCACTTGCAATCGGTAGCGTTCCAACTGCATGGCTTGTTACCGTGGGGAGGACGGGCGAGGATGATACACGTCCAGGTGGAAATGCAGCTACTGTTGCTGCAATGGGTGGTGCGCTGACAGGAACACTAGCTTGGGCACTTGTGATGAGATTAGCGGGTGGTGCTACTATCTGTCCAGGGACAGTAGCTGGAGGTGGTATTTGAACGGGCGCTGGAGGTGGCGGTTGTACAGGTGGATGCTGGGTGAGAACGAAGGGCACCCGCGGTGGCTGTGATCGCAGGGACGGCTTGGAGAATGTAGCGGGAGCTGATGAAGTGGACAAGGCATCATCGTTCGTCTCTGATAGGTAGGTCTTCACAAGACTGGCAATTTGTACCTCTTTCTCCAGCTTCTTCAAGCGCCTGCGTCTCCCCATCTCTTTAGCTAGTCTCTCTTTAGCCAAATGTGCCTCTTCTTGTAGCCGTTGTCCTTCCCTGGCTTGGGCATCCAATGCTGCGGCCTCCAAGTCAGCCTTTCTTTCCTCTTCTATTTCCTGTTGTAGGTCTGCAAGCTCCAAACCCTTTATCTCCTCTTCTAATGCAGCTGCTTGTATATCTGATGTGCTTTGACGCAGACTGAGACTGTTTGACCTCTGAGAGGATCGTCGTGAATGTGCAGCTGACCGGTAACTTGTCAAACTCCTTGCTCTGGTTGACAGAACCTGGCCTAGTTGTCCTACAGGTGTAGAGGAGGCTTGGGCTACAGGTTGTTGAGAGGGCAAAAGAGTGACTTCATATGGGTCCAAATGTGCAGGTGGACGAGGATCTCTCTTGGGTCGGTCCGATGACTCCCGCTGCTGACAATCAGTTGTTGATTCCATAGTGTCGGGGGAACCCTAATCCGGCTCGAAGGACCATGTAAGGATGTGGATTAGTGGTTAGGGATGGAGCACTATGGACGAGTCCGGTCAGAGAATCTTGCATCAACTTTATTCTCAACAGCAGTGAGTATACAGGTTTCCAGGAGTGTATGTTAGTGGGTTTGAGTGTGTACGTGTGTGTGTGTGTGTGTGTGTGTGTGTGTGTGTGTGTGTGGTCTATATAGAAGGAAAACAAAGAGAAATAATGTAATCAGATTATGACAGTCAGATTACATCATCTAATAAACATATGCATAAACAGCCATGTAGGGCATCTCAACCACAACAGCACAATGCAAGCAACAACTGATATACAGGGCAACAAACTTTACCACTGCTACCACCCTTAATGTACATTCAATAAGTGCGTTGCTGCCGCTTTAAGACGTGCACTGCTGGCCGACGGCACTCGGTGTCGGTAATAACAACGTATAGTACACAACTGAACTAAACACAGTAATACATTTCTAACGCTATAGGCACACGTTTGACAAACATATGACGATAGTACGCAGACAACATGGCGGCACCCCGTGCGAAGCCACTAACCACGCACTTATCCCATACAAGTTATATCCGCTCGTACCAGCAACAGGAAGTAAACAAAGATATGTTCGCTCCCCCAAGTGTACAGGCCAGCCTGCATAACTCACCTGGGGTTTCATAAACGCACACAAATGTCACGGGAAAAAGGGGTTTCGTAAGTCCGTTTTCCTCCCTAAGCGCGAGACCAACAAAGGAGCGCGCAGCGTTCTCATAAGTGTCCCGCTTTCTGAGGAGGCATTCAAGTGCACCTCGGAAAAGTCGGTGTCGGATCAATAGACTTTCGGACAATCATGGTCAGAAAGGAGGACCGCGTCCTGGTCAGGGATGCCAAGGCAATCCCCGGAGAAGAGTGTGTGTCTCAGCATCGCCTAGTCATCGGAGACCTAACTCTGCGGATCAAGAAGTTGGGGGCTAAGAAGCATCCTCCCAAGTTGATGGTGTGGAAGCTACATAGCGGAGGGAATAAAAACGAGTTTAGGCAGAAGATTGAGCATATAGCAGAAGAAGTGGAGGAGATGATGGAGTTGGGTTGTGTGGATGGCAAGTGGCAGGCAATGAAGAAGGCTCTGCTTGAAGCCACAGAGGAGGTGTGCGGATGGTCAAAGACAAAGAGAGACATGGTGGTGGAATGACAGCGTCGAAAGAGCGGTGAATGAGAAGAGGAGGTGCCATAAAGTATGGAAGAAATCTAAAAGGGAGGCAGACCGAGTGCGGTATGTAGAGGCAAGGAGGGCGTCACGGACAGCAGTGTGGGAGGCCCAAGAGACCAAGAGGAAAGAATTTGCAAGTGAATTGGAGAGTGAGAGAGGACAAAAGAGCTTCTTCAAGATAGCGAAGCAAATGGTTAAGGAGAGGCGTGATGTGACCGGTGCAAACTGTGTGAAGGATGAGGATGGCAACATCGTGACAGACAACAGAGGAGTGAAGGAAGTATGGTGAAGGTACATGGAGAAGTTGCTGAATGTGGAGAATGACTGGGATGGTGAGGCGGGATGCGACGAAGTGGAGGGTGAATGTGGCCCGATCACACGGACAGAAGTGGGAAAAGCCATGAAGGCCATGAAGGATGGAAAGGCAGCTGGACCATCTGGAGTGGTGGCAGAGATGCTAAAGGCAGCGGGAGACGTCGGTGTGCAGTGGATGACCGACCTGTGTAACAGTGTCATCGCTGAGGGGCACATTCCGGAGGACTGGACAAGAAGCGTCCTGGTGCCTCTATTCAAAGGGAAGGGGGACCCACTCGCATGCGGGTCATACAGGGCCATAAAGCTGCTGGAGCATGGAATGAAGTTATTAGAGAGGGTGTTGGAAAGGAGGGTGAGGACACGGGTAAAGGTGGACGAGATGCAGTATGGCTTCATGCCTGGTAAAGGTACAACAGACGCAATTTTTGTCATCCGACAGATGCAAGAGAAACACCAGGAGAAGAGGAAGAGGTTGTACTTCGCTTTTGTCGACCTGGAAAAAGCGTTCGACAGGGTGCCAAGGGAGGTGGTGAGGTGGGCCCTAAGGAAGTCGTGTGGAAGAGGGACTGGTAAAGGCTGTGATGGCTCTCTATTGCAGAGCCTGCACAACTGTTAGAACAGGAGTTGGCGACAGTAATGGGTTTGAAGTAAGGGTAGGGGTGCACCAGGGATCAGTGCTCAGCCCATTACTGTTTGCTATCGTGATGGATGTGGTATCGAGGGAAGTGAGGGGTGGACTGCCATGGGAGCTGCTCTACGCGGATGACCTGGTATTGATGGCTCACAGCCGAGAAGACCTAGCTAGGAAGCTAGCGGCCTGGAAGACATGCCTGGAATTGAAAGGAATGAAGGTGAATGCGGCAAAATCAAAGGTCATGGTCGGTGGTGCTGGCCTGGGAGTGATATCGCAGTCAGGAGCATGGCCATGTGGAGTTTGCGGGAAGGGAGTGCAAGCTAACTCTATCCGGTGCAAGGGTTGCCAGAGATGGGTACACCGAAGATGCAGCGGAGTAAAAGGCAGCCTACTAGCTGCAAGTGTGACCTTCCATTGCAAGCGGTGTAGGGGAGAAGTCGCCCAAGCAGACCCAGCTGAGCAAGAGGGGCTCGTGGTAGATGGGGAGATGTACGAGGTGGTGGACAGCTTCTGCTACCTTGGAGACATGTTTAATGCTGGTGGGGGGGTGGACCTAGCAGTGACCACAAGGGTGAGAAACGGGTGGAAGAAATTCAGGCAACTCATGCCCTTTTTAACATCTAAGGCCCCATCCCTGAAGATGAGAGGCCAAGTGTACTCAGCCTGTGTCAGAAGTAGTATGACGTACGGAAGTGAGGCATGGGCCCTGAAAACAGAACACGAAGACAAACTAAACAGAGCAGAAATGAGGATGATCAGATGGATGTGTGGTGTGTCAATGAGGGAGGAAAAGACCAGTGCAGAGCTGAGACAGAAGATGGGAGTGGAGGCCATAGTGGATGTGGTGAGGAGAGGCAGACTGCGATGGTACGGACATGTAGTGAGGAAGGACGAGAATGACTGGGTGAAGAAAGTTATGTCGTATAACGTAGAGCAGGGGTGTCCAAACTACGGCCCGCGGGCCGCAGAAGTACTGGGCAGGCTAACGAGTTAGCGGAAAGATGCTAATTCGCGATCGTGCTAACACGCGCAAACGGACCTCTAAAGGAAATTAAACGAACATTTGGAGCAATACTACATTGTCCTAAAGGTTA
This sequence comes from Syngnathus acus, assembly GCF_901709675.1. Lineage (NCBI taxonomy): Eukaryota > Metazoa > Chordata > Actinopteri > Syngnathiformes > Syngnathidae > Syngnathus > Syngnathus acus. The sequence continues at coordinate 19,943 of NW_023590223.1, forward strand.
GACACATGTGATCATTCATTTCTCTTGTTAGGAGACACACTTACATCGCCAATGACTCCCGTACCACTGTAACCGACATATGTACAAGAACGTAAAAAAGGAAGTTGTATCGCCTGAAAACGGCCTTCAAAATAAATCACCCTACCTCAAATCAAAGCATGGCTGAATAACATAAATAACATGGAGAATTCTTAACACAAACTGTAAATATGTTTTTAGAACAACTTTTATTATTATACTTTTTTTTATAACAAGGTAGAAGTGTACATACTGTAAATATGTTCTTAGAACTCTTTTATTATTATAACAATTTTCTATAACAAGGTACAACACTAAATATGTTTTTAGAACTCTTATTATAATAACCTTTTTTTGTTTTTTAAATATGTACAAGTGCAGGTACACTGCAATTGTGTGGGCACTCCTTGCCTTCTGCTGGCGTATGGGCAAGTTTTGTGCCATAATTCCTCAATTTAGAAGTTTTATTTTGACTTTTAATTATTTTTTTCAATTTGGGAAAAAAATCCACGATGTAGTGAAACCGCGATAAACAAACCGTGATGTAGCGAGGGATTACTGTGCATCACTGAAAATCAAGGCAATTGTGTTTGTCTAATTTGTAAAGAGACGGTTGCCTTGTTTAAGGATTTCAACTTAAAGAGACACTATCAGACTAAACATGCGAACACAAACGACCAGCTAACAGGGAGTGACCGCGCTGATAAAGTGAAGCAGCTCCAAGCTGAACTGGCATCACAACAGCGATTCTTCACACGGGACTGTGAGTCAAAAATAAATATTACTAAAGCAAGCTACGAAGTGGCCATGTTAAGACTGTTGATGTTATGGACCTCTAGACCTGACACAAACTATTATTTTCTGAAAGATAATGTAAATGACAAGAGCAAAATTCACTAGTTTTAAGTTTTAATAATAACAGACAACTTTGCATTACTTATAACTCCCGTTTAAAATGTTCATGAGGCAAAAGTAATTTTAAACTCATGTAAATTTAAGGTATTTCATACAGTTTGTTCAATGTTATCTGACTCTTCAGATATGAATGAAAGGCAGAATTTGTGTTTTTAGAGTTGTTCACATCTGCCTGAGTGACTCATATTTGGTTATTTTGTCATTTGAAAAATAAAGACAATTGTGACAATGAAATTTGTTTTATAACAGTGTGTATTTGCATGACATTTTTGTAGTTAAAAATGTCCGAAAAAACTATTGGCCCCCGGGGCCCCTTCACTTTATCAAATCTGGCCCTCCTTGCAAAATGTTTGGACACCCCTAACGTAGAGGGAACAAGACCCAGTGGCCGACCTAAAAAGACCTGGCAGATGACCGTGGCAGCCGACATGAAGGCACTCGGCATCAACCACGAGATGGCCATGGACTGTTCCCGGTGGAAGAAGGCCATATCGAGAACCCAGTCCAACCCAGCGGCGCCTCGAAAGCGGACTTTAAACCGATGATGATATCAAATAACTATCATATAAACAACAATATTATCAAACCATCTGTGTCACTCCAAATCATTAAATCCATCGATCAAATTCCTCGTCCTTTGTCAACAACGCTGCGCGTGCGCCGCTGATGTCAGCCTCGTCATTATTCCACAGATTAGTATATAACAATATTGTTTAGCCTTAACAAAGTACCAGGAAAGACGTGGGTTTGGTAAACGGCTCTTTATTTAACAGAAAAAAAGAGTTCAACGAGCCAACAACTACTTAACTGTAACGATAAAAACATATACAAGTTGCTACACGAAATAAAATATATCAAACAACTATAACATAAATAGTTCACCGCCACACGGCCCCAAGCACCGGCATCGACTTCCAGGCGTGTGGCAGCGTGGACTTCCATCCCCGGAGGTGGCACTCCCAGCCACGGAGGTGGAAGAGAGCTCCATAGAATAGGACCGGGCGTGCGTAAAAGCCCTGTCCGAGCCCCATCCACCGTCCCCGGACAGCCACCCGGCCGAGCGCCGGCCCCCGACCTTCATCCACGGAGGTGAAAGATAGCTCCATAGAGTAGGACCGGGCGTGCGTAAAACCCATAATAGTTTTTCAAACCTTCTGTGTCACTCCAAATCATTAAATCCTTCAAACTCTTCGTCCTACGTGTCACTTACAAGCAAAGCCACTAAAGATGCCGGTAGTACATGGGGCTCTTCGTCATCTTTGTCATCCCGTGATCAAATCCTTTGTCATTTAAGTAAACAACCGCCGCGCCGCTGACGTCACTTGCAGTTCAAACTACAGTAATCCCTTGCTACATCACGGTTCGTTTATCGCGGTTTCACTTTTTTTATTTTTTTTTATTTTGAAAATTTGTGACAAAAAAATCACATATAAGTCGCTCCTCAGTATAAGTCGGCCCCCCACCCAAACTATGAAAAAAACGCGACCTATAGTCCGAAAAATACGATAATGACAACACACAATACAACACAACACAACACAACACAACAATACTTACCTTTCCTTTAAAATCTTTTTCTCTACCTAACACAGACAGATAATGGGAGAATGTGTCACAATGTGAAGGAGATGTATTGGGTAATGCAGAAACAAAACAAAAACTATTATTTATTGTTAGACACATTATCCACTAGGCTACTTTCCTCTTGACATTCATTAAATTGACAATGAAGGGACTTGAACCCCTTAATCTTCTGATCCAAAGTCAGTTAACTTCACTTGAATCTAGGCTGTAGATTTACTGTATATGCTCAAAAATCATTGCACTGCTATCACTTGTCAGAATTTCCCGTATGGCTAACTGGCCCAATGGATAAGATTTCAAATCTAAACAGATCTTCATGTCTAGTGTATCATCAAATTGAAAGAGGAAAATATAGGTAAACTGTTTGTGTGCTGTTTTGATCTTTGTTGTGATGACCCCAAATGTCATTGACAAAAGCCAAAAGAAAGAGGCAAATTTTTCATCTTATGTACAATTTTTAATTTGTTTCTCTTGACTCCAGTCGAGCAACCTGTGCTTGCTGATATTCACAATCCCTGCTTACTTTGCTGCCCTACCCCTTAAAAGAAGAAAAAGTTATTTTAGTCTGAGCAACCTGCTCCGACTGAAAGTAGGGTTTCTAACTAAGGTTTCCAACTAGGACTAGGGTTTCCAACTAGGGCTAGAGTTAGGGTTAGGTCTAGTTTGGACTAGGTATATAAAAAGTCTGCCCCACCTGAGGACCGAACTCTTGACCTTCAAATTGTGAGACTGACATGCTAGTACCTGCACTAATGAGGCTGTGCATTTGCAGTTTTACAATTCTTTTTTACTGTAAAATTGATCAAACCACCGGCCATTTCAATCAAACTGAACTTCACAGAAAGAAAAAGTGACTGTAAGTCTGAGCAACTCGGGTTAGGGAAGCCAACTAAGGTTTCAAACTGTGGCCAGGGTTTTCCAACTGGGGTTTCCAACGAGGATGAGGGTTTCCAATTAGGGCTAGAGCAGGGGTGGCCAACCAGTCAGAGACTAAGAGCCACATTTTTTACTGTGTCATCGCAAAGAGCAGCATCATACACATGAGCACACATGAACACCCCCCCCCCCCACACACACACACACACGCACACAAACACGCACGCACGCGCACACGCACGCACACACACACACACACACACACACACACACACACACACCCCTCTGCTCAGCCAAATTTATTGTGTGACATTATTATGTCACGCACCAACATGATAATGACAAATTGACTCCTACAGTACTAAAACCGCAGACCAAAGACCACATTTTCAACAATGAACATTGTGTGCATTGTCTCACACAGACAAACTCTCAGTTCAACAAATTCCACAAACAAAAACATAATACGTTTTTTCACTTACTATGTGTGGCGGGACAGACCATTCGTTTGAGTTCGTCGTTTTCAGGAGACAAGATTTCAATAACGTCACTGAGGCATATTTTAACGAACTCCACTTCATTGTATGGCTTTTTAGCCCGTGCAATGTTCCAAGCCAGTTGAAACAATGCAAGTGTGACAGTCTCTGAGTGCTTCGTAATTTTTTTGAAAAACTGTACCTATTTTTCTGCCTGACTTTTCAAAGTCTCCAAACTTGTGCCTGCGAAATTCAGTCCATTTTGCAAAGTCCTTATCGATATTGGCATGAAGTGAGCTGAAGTGGCGCTGACCATTTGAAGCTTTTAAATGCGCCAATGACGTCCGACATATCAGGCAGAATGGCTTGCCATAGCATTCAACAAAAAACAACTTTAACTCTGTTAAAAACGTCCTGTGTTCATCGTCATATATTCGTTTAGCTGTGCATTTTTTCCTTGCCATTTTGGCAAGCGTCTTGTCAGCTTTTCTGGACCTAATGGGCCCCCGTAGTCAAAGTCGCCATTCATAAAAAAAGCGGGCAAAACCAATCTCTCTGTTTGTCCCTCCTCCTTTGCGGGATTTCACCTCACGCGCATGCGCGTTTGACCAAAATACCATATTGAACTCAAGCGAAGCAAATACGCACGAAAAATAAACACAAATGTTGATATGAACGTAAAAGAGCCGCATGAAACTAGCCAAAGAGCCGCATGCGGCTCGCGAGCCGCAGGTTGGCCACCGCTGGGCTAGAGTTAGGACTATATAAAAGTATGCCCCGTGTGAGGGTCGAACTCACGACCTTCAGATTATGAGACTGACACGCCTGCGCCAACGACGCTATGTTTTTGCATTTTGTGCAATTGTTTTTACTGTAAAACTGATTCAACCACCGCCCATTTTGATCAAACCTAACTAGGCTAGGATTTCCAACTAGGACTTACAGGAAAGGCTAGAGTTAGGGTTGGGCTAGATATAAATCATGCGCCGTGTGAGGATCGAACTCTCGACTTTCAGGTTACGACACTGACGCGCTACCGCCTGCGCCAACGAGACTTTGTGGCACCTGTCTTAAAATTCTTTTTTACTGTAAAAAAGATTCAACCACCGGCCATTTCCATCAAACTGAACTTCATCGAAAGAAAAAGTTACTTTTGTCTGACCATTCTCAAACTTGGGTTTCCAACTGGGGATGGGGTTTCCAACAAGGGCTCGAGTTAGGGTTAGGACTAAATAAAACAGAGCCCCGTGTGAGGGTTGAACTCACGACCTTCAGTTTACTAGACTGACGCGCTACCGCCTGCGCTAACGAGGCCGTGAATAGTTGGTTTTACAAAGCTCTTTTACTGTAAAATTGATTCAACCACCGGCCATTTCAATTAAACTCAACTTCACAGACAGAAAACTTTATTCTATTCTGAGCAACCTACTATCTTCTGAAATTGACAATGATTTTACTGTGGACTATGGAAAACAGCGCCCCGTGTGAGGGTCGAGCTCACAACCTTCAGATTTTGAGACTGATGCACGACCACTTGCACTAACAAGGTAACATGTCAATTGCATTACAATTCTCTTTTACTGTAAATTGATTAATCCACAGGCCATTTGTCTGGAACAATTGTGAACTTCACTTCCCACCAAAGGCTGCAGTCATCAGAAGTCGTTGCCATGTTTCACTTGTACAGTCTTTCACATGGCTATGTGGCCTAATGGATAAGGCGTCTGACTTCGGATCAGAAGATTGAGGGTTCAAGTCCCTTCATGGTCAATTTAATATTATTTATATGAGATCAACGACTTTATTTCAGTCTGAAGCAACTCTTGTATACTGTCAGAAAGGGTTTTGGTTTCTGATTTATTTTTTTGTTGTGCTGACTCCCCCCCAATCTCCGTTTTAAGTGCAAAAAGTGACAAAAACCAAAAGAAAAAATGCTTTCTCTATTACACACTAGGGCCAGCGTTTCCAACTAGGGCTAGGGTTTCCAACGAGGGCTCCAACTCCGGGTAGGGTTTCAAACTAGGAATTCCAACTGGGGCAAGGGTTTCCAATTAGGGTTTCCAACTTAGGCTGGGGTTTCCAACTAGAGACAACATTGGACAGCTGCCACTTGTTGGGAACCTTTAAATGTTTAGTCTTATCAACGAATGTGTTTCAGAGGCTAGATTTAAAACGTGGCTGCTGGTTTTCGTGAACCAAACCCATTAAAAAAAAGTGAAAGAATGAAACAATTCTCAATAGCAGAAGCCTGGTTAGCTCAGTTGGGAGAGCATGAGACTCTTAATCTCATGGTTGTGGGTTCAAGCCACACGTTGGGCGTCCCTGCTTGTTGGGAGCCGTTGAATTCTTAGTCTTATCAGTCTTTAAAAATTTCAGATGGCGATGTGGCCTCATGGATAAGGCGTCTGACTTCGGATCAAATGATTGGAGCGTTCGAGTCCCTTCATAGTCAATTAATGTGTCATGCTTTAGAAATCCAAAACTTTACTTCAGTCTGAACCAACTCTTGATTGAGTGATTGAACTTTATTCATCCCACAGCGGGGAAATTCACTTGTCACAGCAGCGCATATGAGTGCAAGAATAATACGAGTGCAAGAATAAAACAAGTGCCAGAATTACAAAAAGGGTAAATAACAGACAAGGATAAACACAAGTGCTGCTAGTAGAGACGAAACACATTCATTTTATCAGGTGGCATGCATGTTGTAAAGTCTGACAGCAGAGGGAATGAAGGACCTGCGGAACCGTTCCTTCCTACACCGAGGGTGCAAAAGTCTGCCGCTAAAGGAGCTGCTCAGGGACCGCACAATCTCATGGAGGGGGTGAGAGGTGTTGTCCATGATGGATTTAAGTTTAATCAACGTCCTCCTCTCACCCACAACCTCAATGGAGTCCAGGGGACAGCCTAGAACAGAGCTCGCTCTTCTGACCATCTTATTCAGTCTCCCCTTGTCCCAGTCAGTACTGCCCCCACCCCAGCTGACCACAGCGTAGATGATGGCCGAGGCCACCACAGAGTCATAGAAGGTCCGTAGAAGAGCCCTGCACACACCGAAGGACCTCAGTCTCCTCAGCAGGTGGAGGCGACTCTGGCCCTTTTTGTACAGGGCGTGGGTGTGATCAGTCCAGTCCAGTTTGTTGTTAAAGCGAACACCCAGTAATTTGTAGTTCTCCACTACCTCAATGCCCGATCCCTGGATGTTCACCGGAGTGAAGATGGGTGCTGTCCTCCCGAAGCTCACAATCAACTCCTTCGTCTTGCTGGTGTTCAGCTGAAGCTGGTTGAGCTCACACCAGCTGACAAAGTCCTTGATGACCAATCTATATTACAGATCGTTCCCCTACGAGACATTTCCAACAATGGCCGTGTCGTCGGAAAACCTCTGGATGTGGCAGTGAGCGGTGTCGTGGGTAAAGTCTGAAGTGAACAGGGTGAAAAGGAAAGGAGAGAGCACCGTGCCCTGGGGGACACCAGTGCTGCAGCGCACCACGTCGGACTCACAGCGATGTAACCTCACATACTGCGGCCGGTCGGTGAGGAAGTCCGTTGTCCATGCAGCCAGGCGCTGGTCCACACCCGCCTTCTCCATTTTTACCCGAAGCAGTGACAGCTGGATGGTGTTAAAAGCGCTGGAGAAATCGAAGAACATGATCCTCCCAGTGCTCCTGTTGTCCTCCAGGTGAAGCAGTGTTCTGTGCAGTCAATAAATCACTGCATCGTCCACCCCAACACCAGGCCGGTAAGCAAACTGCAGGGGGTCCAGCTGCGCTCCCACTAATGAACGCAGGTGACCCAGGATGATCCTCTCCATAGTCTTCATCAGGTGGGAAGTCAAGGCAATAGGCCTGAAGTGGTTAGGCTCCTTGGGGCGCGGCACCTTCGGTACAGGGACCACGCAGGAGGTCTTCCACAGTCCTGGGACCTTGTTCAGGCTCAGGTTGAACAGGTACCTGACCACACCACTCAGCTGGTCCACACAGTCCCTGAGCAGTCTCGGCCAGATGCCGTCTGGGCCCGGGGTCTTCTCTGCCTCGATCTTTCTGAGGTGACTCCTCACCTGAAGATCTGTAAAGGAGAGGGGGATGTCGGAAGACCGGGGTGATGGAATGGAGAGGGGGGTTGAGAGGGGGTTGGTGAGCTGGCGTGGGGGCTGGAGTGTCGAAGGTGGCAGAATGAGGTGCGGAGCGAGGTGAAGGGACGGGAGGGAGGCGGAATCAAATCTGTTGAAGAACAGATTGAGTTCATCCACCCGGTCCTTGTCCCCATAAGCTGGTTTCCGATCAGCCCCTTTACCATGGCCCGAGATGGACTGCAGACCCCTCCAATGTCAGTTATAAGTTCAACAAAAACCAAAAGAAAAAATGCCAAGTTTTCTCTGTTGCAGATGTTTTGGTGTGTTGATCACTAAAACAATGTTAAAATGAGGAGGCCTGAAAGCACTGCTTTTACAATTCAGGAATATACAAACGTTTTGTGTGCCAAATCTTCATTACAGCCAATAGCAGAATCCTGATTAAAGGTACAAAAAGACAGGCAATGACAATGTGTGTCCGCTGGTTCTTCTCTGCAACACAGGAAGTTTGCATTAACAGGGACACTACAGTTGTGCCCATCGGCAAAAGGCTGCCCCCAACTACCACATGAGTAGCCGACAGGCCTGTTCTAAAACAGCTCACTGATGAGGACGTATTATTTTCAAGGAATGTTCTAGAAGTAATCGTTGTTAAAAAAATAAAAGAACACATGATGGTGGTACTTGGAGATCACTGTTTATATATACACACACAAATATATATATTGAGTCTAGGGAGACAAATATACCGCAAACTGTGGGTAGGTGTCAGGTGATGAACCACAGAAGAAATCACAGTTACCAAAGAAAGATGACAAGCCTCATTTTGAAACAGAGCTAAACATCAGGGATGAGAACGGCAAATGAAAAAAAACACTGAAAAGTAGCCGGGGTATGGGGGCCACATGCCCCACTTGCCGCAGGGGGCCAGGGGCCGCAGGCCCCCCCCCAATGGGGGCGCAGTGGGCCGGGGGCCACTTGCCCCCCCATTGGGGGATGCAGGGGCCACAGGCCCCTATTGGGGGCCACAGGGCCCACAGGCCCTACTTGGGGGCCGCAGAGGGCCAGGGACAACACCCCAGAGGGGGCTCAGGGGGAAAAGCTCCCTGGAAACTCCTGCATTTTGGCAGTATAGCAACCCCAAAACCATTAATTTCATCACTCGATTTCAACAGTTTTGTTAAAAAAATATTCCTGCTTGGTGGGCTGCCAAGGTGAATATAATACAGTCAAGCCTCGGTTTTCGACCACAATCCGTTCCAGAAGGCGGTTCGAGAAGCGAATCGGTCGAATTCCGAATCTATCTTTCCCATTCCAAATAATGGAACATTTTTAATCCGTTCCAAGACTTTTTTAAGCATTTTTTCATTTGCGCATTTTTGTCCGATCGCGCTACTGTTGCGCGTTCGGCGGTGCGCTGCAGTTGCGCGTTGCCGACCGCGTAACTGCACCGCGCTGGTTGCATTATTGTGACAGAGCCGTCACTGAAATTTAGAAAATATTTTTAAACTCCTGATGTACTTTCCAATATTCAAGTGGACCTAAGTGCGCAGGGAGCTTAATATATTCCGATCGCGCAACCGCAGCGCGCCGGGCGCTCACTGTCGCATTGCTTTAAAAGCGTCTTTGTGTTCCGAGTTGTAAAATGACGCTGCTCTCGAGCCATGCCCATCTGAAGCAGTTCGTGATCCCGTTTGACTTGTCTATTTCCCTGGCACGATCCTCGTCTTTTTTCTCTAAAACCTTCGGCATGCTGGCTAAAACCTTTGCTAATCAGGCAAATGAGTAGGCAAATGATGTGACGAAAGTAGCGCCAAAATGCTGCCGAAAATAATTCAGTTGTTGTCGCAATACTGCTGCCAGCCCCCCCATATACTATAACTACGCAGATCCGATGATCCCTAAGACTTGAGATGAGACAAAATTGGAAAGACTTTTTTGTTGACAGTGTCTGTGAGTTACTTCAACAAAAAAAGTTCACAAAAAGTACACATAGCTAATGTTGACCACAAAATGGCATGTGAGCTAGCCAGGAGTCCTGGAATCTTCTGATCTGTAGACAGATGCGTTATCCATTGCTCCACTCGCCCCACGGGAATATGTGGCTTGTAAACTTGTGTGTAACACTTTTGTAAAAATGAAAAAAAAAAAAATTGGTGACATTATTTGAATACGCCATGATGCTTTATCCATTGCGCCACTCGCCCAACAAGTTACGGCTATTGACCGTAAACTTGTGTGGAAAATCGTCATTGTCCAAAAGATGGCAGTTTAGCAAGAGTGACCAAGGTACAAATTCCACAAAGCAATTTGATTATGCCATGACCAAGATGTTAACTGGGGTTGCTGCGGCCACAACGCAGAGTACTAACCACTATACGATCGTTGCCAATATGCACAACTGATTTAATGGTCCTGCATACAATCGTGTAGTGTTTAATTCCGTTGTGTTCGATTCGAATCTGGGTTATGGCATAATCAAATTACCGTTTTTTTCCATGTATAATGCGCAAAATTTAACTAATTTATTGTCCTAAAATCTGGGGTGCGCATTATACATGGGTACAATTTTTTTTAATTTTTTTTTATTTATTTATTTTTTGTGAAGAAAATCATGGTACAACAATTTTTGAAGAAAATCTTGTCACGGATGGTTCTTTACAACGTCACTTTCCTCTCTTTTCATTTTAACCTAACTGATCGCGGTGGTGCCTTTCTGGGCAGTCGGAGAAATCAACGCCAACAAAAAAAATACATCCAGCCTAGTTAAGAAATCACCAGAAAGATCACCATGACAATTGTGAATAATAAATAAATAATTATTATATATATTATATATATTATTATTATAATAATAAATAATTGTGATAAATAACTGGAACATCACTCAAATATTGGTGATCCAGTTGAGAGTCTCACATATTTCTTCGCTATTGAGTTTGCTACTGCATGTGCAGTGATACTGACCGGCAGAATAACATCCGGTTGTTCCCAAAGATGATCTTTTTTCTGAAATAATTTTATGTTTACGGACTTAAGTAACCCGGCCGGGTCATACCAAAGACTATAAAAATGGGACCCATTGCCTCCCTGCTTGGCACTCAGCATTAAGGGTTGGAATTGGGGGGTTAGATCACCAAATGATTCCCGAGCGCAGCGCCGCTGCTGCTCACTGCTCCCCTCTCCCCCAGGGGATGGATCAAAATCACACGGGGATGGGTCAAATGCAGAGGACAAATTTCACCACACCCAGACGCGTGTGTGACGATCATTGGGACTTTAAAAAAAAAAAAAAAACGTTGGAAACTTTGGAATCCAAAGTGCTTCCAAACGAATGACTTGAAGCCCAAAGGGGAGCGAATTTCATCGTCTTCTTGGACACTAGCCATAGCACCAGCCCAGGAGCCGCGTAGTTGTCGGCTCCCCTTTCACGTGCCTGCTCTGCTCACAACACAGCACGCCGCGTACTGCTCCCGGAAAGAGGAAGCAAGCAACAATGAACTGGATTTCAAAATAAAGTCGCGTCTAATGTCCGAGGTCAAACACGGCGATATAAATCGATGTTTACGTTTAGCATCGATGCCAATAAATCGTAGAGCATTATATCGATTAATCGATGTGTATCGATGAATCGTTACACCCCTAGTTGATATCATTACATCGTAAGATGGCGCCGCGGATGGCCACCTCGGTGACTCGCTCTATATTTGTTATTTTACATCTTTTTAACCTCACTTTGTATCATACTTCCGGTTTGCCACGTAGAGCGCCGCAGCGTCACTTGAGAGAGGATCTACATTCCTACATTTCTATATGCTTTTCTAATTTTTCCTCGCTTTTTACGTTTTTTACTCCAGTTTTGGGAGTTTACTATTGTTGAAAGTCACGGACCGTCAATTCCTGCCATTTCAACCACGTCACTGTTTGGCTCTCAGCGGAGGCTTCGTGGCTGTTTGTCTACCGTCGATCATCGGACACGTAAGTATGGCTGCGGATCAAGAGGTTTGTACGGCTTTGTGCACCAACTGCACCCTTCTCTTAGAGAGGTTGTCCCTGCTAGAGGGACATGTCCGCCAGCTTGAGGAGAATAGTGTGATAACAGTAGATTTTGGCGGACACAGATGCGGACTGTAGTCAGCCCGCTAGCCCAGTTAGCATTAGACTTAGACTTAGACTTAGACAAACTTTATTGTCATTTTGTCAACACTGGGTGTACACAAAACGAAATTACGTTGCGTACGGCTTTCAACAATGTAGTGGTATTGCGGCTGGTTAAAAAGTGACATTCTATATAAAAATATGAAATAAGATAAGTATAGAGTACAAAGTGCAGCAGTGATAAAGTATGTAAACAGTGCAGGAGACAAAAACCGTATTTACAAGTGTGCAGAGGAATGCTACGTTTGAATGTTCAACAGTCTGACGACAGCAGGGAAAAAACTATTGCAGAACCTGGTGGACCTGCAGCGGATGCTGCGAAACCTCTTCCCAGACGGCAGCAGGGAGAACAGTCCATGGTGAGGGTGTGATGGGTCACTGATAATATTACGGGCTCGGGACACGCAGCGCTGGGATGACAAGTCCTGAATGGAGGGAAGAGGAGCCCCGATGATCCTCTCTGCTGTCCTCACCACTCTCCTCAGGTTCTTCCAATCGGAGGCGCTGCAACCTCCACACCACACCGAGAGACAGCTTGTCAGAATGCTCTCTATGGTGCTTCGGTAGAACGTCCTCATGATGGGCGGGGGCAGGTGGGCTCTCCTCATCCTCCGCAGGAAGTACAAGCGCTTCTGTGCCCTCTTGACTAGTGTTGTGGTGTTCACAGTCCAGGTGAGGTCGTCTGTGATGTGGACCCCCAGGAATTTAGTGCTGCTGACCACCTCCACAGCTGAGCTGTTGATGATCAGTTGAGCGTGGTGAGGCTGGTTCTTCCTGAAGTCGACGATGATCTCCTTCGTCTTCTCCACATTCAGGATCAGGCTATTTTCTCTGCACCAGCCCACCAACTGCTCCACCTCCTCTCTGTAGTCCAGGTCGTTGATGTCCCTGATGAGGCCCACCACCGTTGTGTCGTCTGCAAACTTCACGATGTGATTGGTGGTGAACCTGGGGGCGCAGTCGTGTGTCATCAGGGTGAACAGCAGGGGGCTCAGGACGCAGCCCTGAGGGGAGCCTGTGCTGAGGGTGATGACATCTGAGGTGTTCTGTCCGACCCGGACTGACTGAGGTCTGTTGGTGAGGAAGTCTAGCAGCCAGTTTCGAAGGGGGGTGCTGAAGCCCAGGTGTTCCAGTTTTTCCACCAGATGCTGTGGAATGATGGTGTTAAACGCTGAGCTGAAGTCCAGGAACAGCAACCGCACGTGGGTGTTCCTCTCCTCCAGGTGAGCCAGGCTCAGGTGAAGAACGGAGGAGATGGCATCCTCAGTAGAGCGGTTCTGGAACGGGTCGAATGTTGGGGGGAGTCCGGAGACGATGTGTTCTTTAAGCAGCCTTTCGAAGCACTTCATCATGATGGGAGTCAGTGCCACAGGTCTGTAGTCATTCAATGAGGTGATTTGAGGTTTCTTCGGCACCGGAATGATGGAGGCAGCCTTGAAGCATACTGGCACTGTGGCTTGGCCCAGCGAGATGTTAAAAATGTCTGTGATGACACCAGCCAGCTGACCTGCACATTCCTTGAACACCCGCCCAGGTATGTTGTCGGGGCCTGGGGCCTTACGTGGGTTGACTCTTCTCAGAGTCTTCCACACGTTGGCTGAGTCAAGGCAGAGTGCCTCCTCTTCCTGGTGGGGAACAGTTTTAACTGCAGGAGTGCTGTTTAGTGCCTCAAATCGCCCAAAGAAGTTATTTAGACCATTTAGGAAGTCAGCATCAACCTCACCCAACGGGGGGGAGGGTAAGTTGTAGTCCGTGATCGCCCGTATGCCTTGCCACATACTCCTGGTGTTATTGGCGTCGTGAAAAAAATCCTGAATTTTTCGACTGTGGCTTCGCTTCGCTAACCTGATGGCACGGTTCAAGTTGGCTCTCGCTGTCCTCAGTGCCTCCTTGTCGCCAGACTTGAAGGCTGAGTTCCGTGCTCGTAGCGTATGACGTACCTCCTCAGTCATCCAGGGTCGTTGGTTGGCTCGGGTGATGATGTTCTTAGTGGTGCTGACGTCCTCGGTGCATTTGTTGATGTAGGCTGACACAGTCATGGCGTACTCATCAATGTCGATCTGATTGTCATATGTTGCTGCTGATTTGAACATGTCTCAGTCAGAGCACTCAAAGCAGTCCTGGAGTGCCTCCATGGCCCCCTCAGACCACACCCTCACCTGCTTCACTGTGGGTTTTGCTCTGATCAGCAGGGGCCTGTATGCAGGGATTAGCATAACAGATAGGTGGTCTGAAGAGCCGAGGTGGGGGCGGGGGGCTGCTCTGAATGCATCCTTTATATTGGTGTAAACCAAGTCCAGAGTGTTCTCTCCCCGAGTTGGAAAATCCACGTGTTGGTAAAAATGAGGGAGAATAGTCTTCATGTTAGCCTGGTTGAAGTCCCCAGCAATGATGAAAACACCCTCTGTGTGCGTGGATTGCCGCTCACCGATTGTCCGATAGAGAACACTCATGGCCTCTTTAGTATTAGCGCTAGGAGGCACATACACAGCCGTGATGCTAACAACAGTAAACTCCCTGGGCAGGTAGAAGGGTCTGCAGTTAACAGTCAAAAGCTCGATGTCCGAAGAGCAGAAGCTGGCGACAGATCTAGCATTTTTGCACCAGTTGTTGTTGATGTAGACACACAGCCCACCTCCTCGGGATTTACCGCTTAGTTCGCTGTTTCTGTCGGCGCGGAATGTAGCGAGCCCCTCCAGGCTAACGGCGTTGGACGGTATTGATGAGTTCAGCCATGTCTCCGTCAGGATGAGAGCGCAGCAGTTTTTAACCTCCCTCTTTGAAGAGAGTTCCAGTTGTAGATGGTCCATTTTATTATCCAGTGAGCGGACGTTGGAGAGGAAGATGGATGGAAGCGGCGGTTTGTAGGGGTTAGCTTTAAGCTTAGCCGTTAGCCCACCTCGACAGCCGCGCTTCCGCCGCCGGTCACACCGCCTACGCTTACTCCTCCTCCGGCGTGTGCTGCCCGGCGAGCCCGCTGCATTGTGAGCTTCTGGGGCTAGTGCCCGAAGCACTCCGAGGCTACGTAAACAGACTAGGGTAGTTGTGGCTACGAGTCCGAAAACACTTGATGACCGTACCTCCAGCAGGCGCTGGCGATCATATACTAACCTACTGGATGGATAAACTAAACTTTGTGTTGTTTGTAGTGTCCTAGGCGACATATTTTGTGAAAATGCTCGTCGGTTGTCGAGAGCCGTTGCAGCCGCAGCCAACCGGGGCGCCGCCATCTTGAATCTTGAATTAGCCCCAAGCGGCTTGCTAACCGCGATGAGCCAGTTAAGACGCATAGCCGTCCCAAGCCATCTCGGCCTACTGGCTCTCGCATCTTGGTCATAGGTGACTCCATCACACGAAAAACACCACACTTAAAAATCCAGCCACGGTAATGTGTATCCCTGGAGGCAGAGCACCCGACATAGAAGCTAATCTAAGGGCGCTAGCTCGCAATAGGTCTAGTCAACAGCGTAGGTCCAACAACACTAGCCACTCGGATATAGTGATACACGGTGGCTCCAATGATATATTTCAAGCATATATCGGCTCTATTGATAATCTTACAAATGGATTTAATGCGACATTGTTAAATGCCATCGACTCGGTAGTGCCACTACGTCTGAAAACTCGCCGTAGAAAGCCTACTACACGGTTCACAGGTGAAACACGGACGCTTAAGCAATTATGTAAAAAGCATGAACGAAAATGGCGTTGAACCAAACTTGAGGTTTTCCATCAGGCATGGCGCGATAGCCTCCTGAAATACAAAGATGCGCTTATTTTAGCAAAAACTAATTATTTCTCGCAAATTATTAATCTCAATAAAAACAATCCTAATTACTTATTTGATACAGTGGCAAAGCTGACGTGGTGCCATCCGACCTCCGATAGCTCCTTCCACTCAGCCGACGGGTTCATGAAATGTTTCGCTTGAAAGATTGAATCCATTAGGGATGAGATCAAGATGACAGTTCCAATCGCTCAGTCGAGACCGCCCATTACCGGCGCTGACGAACATGCAATAACCCTATCAAATTTTAAAAGTGTGTCCGTTGAAAGGCTCACGCAATTGGTTAGTGCGGCTAAGCAAACGACATGTTCACTCGACCCGCTCCCAGCCAAACTATTTAAAGAATTACTTCAAATTTTAGGACCGTCCGTCTTAAATATAATTAATCTGTCTGTCTCCTCTGGACAGCCTTTAAAACCGCTATCATTAAACCGCTACTTAAGCGACCAAATCTCGACCCGGACTGTCTCAGTAATTATAGGCCGGTTTCAAATCTCCCATTCGTAGCAAAACAACGAGTAGTCCATGGTAATGCGACCTCTGAGCTCTATAACGTCACTTGTGGTGTCCCGCAGGGATCGGTACTCGGACCAATTCTATTTAATATGTATATGATTCCGCTTGGGGACATAATACGTAAATATAACATTAGTTTTCAATGTTACGCGGATGACACTCAATTATATATGCCGTTATCGATGACAAATCCGCAGGACTGTTGTAATCTTGAGGCGTGCCTTGCGGAGCTCAAGCAATGGATGTCTCTCAATTTCCTTCGTCTTATCCCAGATAAAACTGAGATGTTGATAATTGGTCCAGCTTGTTATCACCACTTATTTAAGGAAACCACTATAACTGTTAGAAAAATGTATATATATATGTTATCATGCGTTCTCTAATCAATGCTTTACCGCAGTATTACTGCAATATATGCTTGCTGTTTGGCCTTGCTGTTTTTATGATGTACCACAGAAGAGAAAAGTTACGGCTGGGTCAGGAGAGAGGTTACAGCTGAGTCAGACAGGACCAGCTGACAACTCAGCAAAAAGAAGACATCTACCGAGACAGTTCCTTTCTAACAAAGACCACTTTGTTAAACAACATGCCTCATTGCTGTCTTGCACCTCAGATGAACCTACAAGTGACCATCATTGTCAGGGTTTTCCAAACTATCTTAATCGTAGGATTATGTCGGAATGTATGTATCCAGTAATAAATAACCTAGCTTGTCCCATTCTACACAATGTCGTAAAGCATCCCTTGCTATGTTTTGACTAGAGGTCAAAGGTTTTCTTCTCTATCCAGGCCACTCAAATTCCTCTTCCCACATGTTCTTATCAGTATGTAAACACCTAGTGATTTCTTCCTTACGAGGCAAAGCCCACATGCGTTCCCCCTCCTCTTTTAGGGGCTTTTGTCTCACGATTTGTGGGTAGGGCAAATCCCAATAAAAAGAGCGGGAGTGCATACAGATATTTAGTGTAGTGAGATTGTTGTGAAGCTATCTGTACTGCACTCCTCGCGAGAAAAGACTTAATATTCTGTCTCACTTGTGGTTTGTTTGCTGTTGCTCTTCTCTTGAAATTTGTTCGGTCAGCGAAAAAACCTAACAGAAATTGGGGGCTCGTTCCGGGGTCTCGACACACCTGGCGGTTCCAGCGGACTCTTCGACGCAGGCGAAAATCCTCGGCCGAGGTAAACAAAAGCCCTTTGACGGGACTGTCTCGATCAGTCCGGCTGGACACCGGGAGGGTTGACGAGATCTTCCGAGGAGGAGAATCAGCAGACCGTGAGTAGGAATATTAATTCTACTAAAAAGGAATGAATGAGCTGTGACAAGAGGTCACTTAATACGAGCAGTGACAAGAGGTCACTTAAAAAATGAATGAGCGGTGACGAGGTCACTTGAGCGGTGACGAGGTCACTTAAAATGAGCAGTGACAAGAAGTCACTTAAAGACCTTGAGAATTCTAGACCCTATCAAGTGCAATTAGAAACAGTTAAATTCCGCAGGGGCGGTGTGGAGCCCCCTAACTTTTTACGTTAGTTAAATTCCGCAGCAGGAGTGCGGACTCCTCTGTTATTAAAAATCGCGCGTGGTATGCTTGTGTACGGTTTGACTGAGAGTGATCTCATTTGAGCGCTCCTCTATATAAACACACAGGATTGTAAACAGTGGCTTTGTGTGGGGGCAGAGGCAAGAACTCTCCGCTCCCTTCGGGGAGGTGAAAGGAGACTTACCACACATCGAATATTTAACCACTGTCCTGTGAATAAAGTTGGTTTTAGGACACTGTAGGTGCCATTCAAACTACCAACACCAAAATTTAGAAAAATAAACCATGGGAAATTTAGATAGTAAGCGAGAGTCCCTACCCCGACATGAACTAAAATGCAAAGATTGGAAAATAATTGAAAGGCAGGATCCCGACCGACTTAAAAAAGATTTCGATAAATGGGTTAAAAAATATAAATTTGAGGGAGAACTAGAAGAAGTACAAGAGCGGGAAGAGAAAACACATGCTACAAATTCAAAACTAAAGATCATAGCGAAGTTGTATCCGCAAATACATGACACACGCAAAATTGAGGAATCACCTCCTCCTTATGGGTTGATGGACAGGGCCACTAGGCAGAAAAGCCCGCTAGAAATGGATTGGTCAAAGGAAATCAGAGCAAATTATACAGAAATAGGGAGAACAAAGCAAAATGATAATGAAACCTTTGTTGAGTATCGAGTGCGCATGACAAAAGTGTTTAAAACACACAGTGGACTGGTGGAAGATAATGCGCCTCAAGGTGCTTATCAACAGCAATTAAAAAATGCCATCCACGCAGGGTCCAGACCAGCAATACAAGGCTGGGTGATCAAACATTATATGGGCATGAACACCGGAACTTTGGAGAAATACATAAATCACGCCCTCCATGCGGAAAAAGTAGTAATAGACAAACAAAAACGAAAACAAATGAAAGCTTCAAAAGACACTTTTCTGGTAGACCAGGATAGTGACACTTTTTACCAAAATGCAGGCAGAGGACAGAAAGGCCAGAGAGGGCGAGCAATGTCTGACAGAGGAGGCTTTAGAGGCCGAGGAAGAGGAGTTGTGCGACCTCCAATAGAATGCTGGAATTGCGGAGAAAACGGTCACATGGCACGTGACTGCACAAATTAACAAAGACAGTTATGACTAGGCCAAAATCAAATCAAATCAGGTTTCCATGTAATGAAGTGGGAACCTGGCTGTCAAAATTAAAGAGAAATTAGCTTAAATATACAGGAGATATTTGTGTTAAAAGGATAAAGTAAGATAAAGAAACACTGAAGTTAAAATTGGCTAAATAAATGGAAAAGAATTACAAATAGCTTCTAGAAGTAAAATAAAGAATAAATCTGACAAGTAAGACGAGCAAAAAGGTGTTGTGCGTCATCCTTTTGTGTTGGTGTGTGTGCGTGTGCGCGCAGAGGATCCTCATGAGTGGGTGTGTATATGAGTGTGTGTGTGAGTGAGATGTGTGTTCTATGAAAGAAAAATTGAAGAATAAGAGAAGTGAAGAAAAATCCAAAGAGAGCTTGTTGTTGCATAGGCAGGAAGATGATGAAACGACATCAGCGCGACCTCGCTTGAGGGCCGTAGCTGAGGGTGTGGACAAATGAGACAACAAATGTTGTGTAGAAGACATTGAAAGATGTCGAATGTGAACATGACAAAGGGCGCAACAGCGAAGCTGGCCTGCCCTTTGAGAGGGTGAGACTGATAAGCGTGCCTGCGCTCGCGCGTTGTCGCGGGGCGGGGCTGTGCGCGTGGGCCTTTGCTATGCTCGTGTGGGCGGTGGGCCGGCATCATGGTTGTTGCAGGAAATGGCCAGCCTGTGACCAATCAACATTGATGCTGCGCCCCCCCCTCGCACGAGGGGTGCTATGGCTGCGGGCGAAGCAGGGAAAGTGCGAGTTTCTCAGAGAATGTTTGAATATTTGAAGCAGGGTGATGCTTAAGGAAGATGTGACAATATTTGCATGAAGGATAAAATGCACTGATGAGAAAAGAAAAAAAGTATAACCAAAACGTCAAAAGAGAGGATGACGTTTGCGCAGCGTTGTTTGTTGGTATTGTTTGTGAGCTGTGTCTCTGCTGTTTTTGTGTTGTCTGTGTGCTGTAAGTGTTATGTGTTAAAAGGATGAAATTGGCAAATATAGGTGCACTAAAGAATTTATTAGACTGTACTCTATCTGATTTGCACCGCAAAACAAAAACAATTTGATAAAATAGGAAGTAAAAACAAAAAGCAAGCAATTTGTTTATGGGCAGAAGCTGGTCCACACAGCATTAATGCCTAGCCTTGATGAAACAAACTTTGAGAGATGGAAAGAACTTGCTTTCTGGAATTGGATGAAGAATAATTATGAAATAACGACATTTCAAAGCTAAATTTAAAGGGAATAGTCGATTGGTTGTGTCAAGACTATACAAGTTTTTACATTTGAGAATGAGAGCGATTGAGTTAAAGATAAGAAACAACAACAATTAACTATTATATTAATTTACTGACGGTTATTTTGTTGGTTTTTATCTTTCTATCTTGATTGGTTTGACACCTTGAGGGAGGAAACATTAGGATGAGGAACACGGGTTGAGACAACCAGTTACACACGCAAAACGTGTGCACTGGGACACTGAGAAGCATTTTGAAAGGTGTGTCAAAGTAAATGAAGATGAAATCATATGTAGTAATACAACACTTTACTACATATGGATTCTCTATATCATACAAATGAGTAAAATAGAACATACATATTGATTTTTATTCAAATTGCTAAGATTCTTGTGATAAACGATGAGAAAACGATTGAAAAGTAACTAAAGAAACTACAAGAAACCACAACTAAGCTAGTTGTGGAAGCAGTCCAATTGCCACGAAAAATAGCTAGATGCACGTGTGCAGGGCACACACACGAGACTGATAAGGTGTTAAGAGGTAACAAGCTTGCAGACGGAACCGCATAGCTGTAGTGTAAAAGACGCTTCAAATTTTATACACACAAGAAGCAGATTAAATTACTGAAACGTTTTTAAAGATGTGCAGCGACAAAGTCCATAGACTGAAATTCGATTATGGACGAAAAGAGGGGCAAAAGTGGAGAATGGTATCTATAAATGACCAGAAGACTGACCTATCCTACAAAAACCATATACAAGTGGGCAGCAATATTGAGCCATGGTGTGTGTCGCATGGCTCAAGAGGAGGGATAATGAGGCAGGTCAGTCAGATTTATACAACATATGGATTTGATTCATATTCAAAACATTTATAAAAAAAAAAAAATAGTTTTGTAGAGCTTGTTTAACATGTGTTAAACTCAATCCACAGGGTTATAATGCCTGGTCATAATAGATACATTCTCAAAATGGGTTGAATTGGCTTCAACAAAAACACTGAATGCCTTAACAGTGGAAAAAAACGTTATGTAAAGAAATAATACCGAGATATGGGATTTCAGAAATTAATTCTCATGACAGGACTGGTATAAAGTGTGAAAATGTGCATGGAAAAAACTGGAAGATCATGGACAAAATGTTTAGACCTGGTCAAACTGTTCATAAATATTACAATTACTGTGGGTTTAACCCCATATAAAATTGTTTGGGCGACAATATAGATTACCATGTTTTGGAACCAAGTGGGAAACTAAGGATGATTAAAATTTTGTAGAAATAAAAAAGAAAAAAGGAAACAATGCTGTTAAAAAGATCAATTTGACCTTTGCAGGATGATCTGCTTTGTCGGATCTGGACTGCAATGAAAATATGATGTTTATGTGTGTACTTTGTCAACAACCGCTGTAGATTTTAAAGAATGGGATGATTATATCTAAAACGAATGTGGATAATTTGTTTCAGGTAACTATAAGAGTTGCTGAAAAACGAAACAATTGATTGCTAATGGCAAAACAAGCTGCAAAGACAGAAACAAAAATTTCTGTCATATGTATGGATTTGCGACCGATTCTTTATGTTGTATAGTTGCCATTGACCAAAGATTGTGTGACATCTGTCACATCTACTGATTGTGAAATGTGTGACAGAGCATTCTATATAGTAATATCCATTGAAAAAAGAAAAAAGAAGCCATTGCTTTCAGAGAATGTAGTCCAGCTAAATTGTATATGTATCAACATGCCAAGATCTGGGAAAAAGCTGGAAAAACAAACAAACAAAATGTCTTTAAATTTGAGAGGCGACGATGATCTGACTGAAATTGATGCAATCAGAGTCCCCAGAGGAGTTCCTGATTAATAAGAATTAATTGACCAAATTGTAGCAGGATGGGAGTCTTCCATTTGCTGGTGGTGTACGATGAACAAAAACGTCGACATGATAAATTACAACCATTGCAACATGCAGAAATTGGGCAAACGGACACAAGCGGGACTTGAGGCAGTGCACGGACAGCTAGCCACGCCTTCCCTAATGTCAATCCAGAACCGCAATGCTCTTGTTATGTTGTCGTCTGAGAAAGGAAGGGTCTGCGCAATGTTCAGAGAACAATGCTGCACCTTCATCCAGAACGACACCGCCCCTGATGGGAGCCTGACGAAGGCGATTGCAAGCTTGCAATCCCTCAAAACGAGGATGAAAGAGCACAACAAGTGGATGACTGCTTTTGGGAAGTATAAAGCCCTTGTGTCCTCAATTACTGCTATACTCACCTTGTGTGGTTGTTGTTGTATTCCATGTCTCCGTGCTCTGTTTAATCGTCTCATCACTACAGCAATATCGCCCATGGAAGACAAGATGGCCGGGGTATGCCTAATGTCTGAAAGCCAGCATGTTGATGATAACGATGATGATGATGGAATTTTTGCACTTGGGTTTACAGACTTCTTCCCAGATCTGGGTGTTTCCGAATGATAATATCGCAACGTTTATCCTTTCTTGGTGTAAACTTATTTGTGCTCATACTTGTGATCCTACGGCTGAAAATCTTTTTGAAGTGGCCGCTTTTAGGTGATAAGATGGTCTCTGAGAACTTATGATACACAGGAGGGAATTGTTAGAAAAATGTATATATATATGTTATCATGCGTTCTCTAATCAATGCTTTACCGCAGTATTACTGCAATATATGCTTGCTGTTTGGCCTTGCTGTTTTTATGATGTACCACAGAAGAGAAAAGTTACGGCTGGGTCAGGAGAGAGGTTACAGCTGGGTCAGACAGGACCAGCTGACAACTCAGCAAAAAGAAGACATCTACCGAGACAGTTCCTTTCTAACAAAGACCACTTTGTTAAACAACATGCCTCATTGCTGTCTTGCACCTCAGATGAACCTACAAGTGACCATCATTGTCAGGGTTTTCAAAACTATCTTAATCGTAGGATTATGTCGGAATGTATGTATCCAGTAATAAATAACCTAGCTTGTCCCATTCTACACAATGTCGTAAAGCATCCCTTGCTATGTTTTGACTAGAGGTCAAAGGTTTTCTTCTCTATCCAGGCCACTCAAATTCCTCTTCCCACATGTTCTTATCAGTATGTAAACACCTAGTGATTTCTTCCTTACGAGGCAAAGCCCACATGCGTTCCCCCTCCTCTTTTAGGGGCTTTTGTCTCACGATTTGTGGGTAGGGCAAATCCCAATAAAAAGAGCGGGAGTGCATACAGATATTTAGTGTAGTGAGATTGTTGTGAAGCTATCTGTACTGCACTCCTCGCGAGAAAAGACTTAATATTCTGTCTCACTTGTGGTTTGTTTGCTGTTGCTCTTCTCTTGAAATTTGTTCGGTCAGCGAAAAAACCTAACAATAACTATGGATAACTGTACTATCACTCAGAGCGATACTGTAACTAATCTCGGGGTAACATTTGACCAAACGCTCTCCTTTCAAAAGCACAATAAGAACATAACTAAAATTGCGCTTTTTTACCTCCGTAATATTCGTAAGATTCGTCCGATTCTCTCGTGATGCGGAAACTATTATACATGCGTTTATTATGTCGCGCCTGGACTACTGTAACGCATTATCAAAGTCAAAGTCAAAGTCTGCTTTATTGTCAATTTCTTCACATGTCAAGACATACAAAGACATTGAAACTGCGTTTCCTACTATCCCACGGTGGAGGCAAGACATATTACACCCAATTGGTCCACAGACAAACAAAACATTCAAGTAAACAATACACAAAGTAAAAATAAGAAGGCACATAGTATATAAATGTATTATTTATTTATATAAAGGCCGGTCCACGAAAATATTTCTGACACGTAACCGGTCCGTGGCGCAAAAAAGGTTGGGGACCAGTGATTTAGTAGAAGGTGGCTACAGATAAAAGTTTGAGTTCATTTTGAAAGACTAACAGGTCACTCACTTAAGATGCACGCACAACCAATGCAGCTCTCTAATAACTCTGCTGCAAACATAGGTTAACGCACTTGGGTTGAAAACCAAACCCCAGTCTTTCACGCGACAAGCAGAGATACTATCCACGATACTAACAAGGAACATGCCCTGTGTTGGGGCAAGATGGACTGCTTGGCGGGAGAAAGGAAAGGGAGGAAGCAGAAAGGGGAACGCTCACAGAACACATGCGCTTATAACTATTATGTGGATTTTAACCATCTGTAAACGTTATTAAAACAGTACTGAAATGGGGCAATCTGCTGGTCTTTTTCGTATATGCCTGCCTTCAAGTTTAGAGGGCACTACCTTTAGGGGGCGCATTAGAGGTTAGGGTTAAAGGTGAGGGGGTTACCGTTAGCGAGTTAGCAGGTTAGGGGTTAATTATTAGGGTTTGGTTATTGTTCTGGTTTTAGAGTTAGCGTTAGGGCTTGAAGTTAGGGAATTAGGAGCCTTAGGCCAACCAGATTCCATTTATTCCATTAATCACTGACATTCAGTCTTCAGGTCCATGGGCTACCAATCGGAATGTAACGGGGTCAGCTGGTCGACTATGGAGCTCATCGGTGCAGGGGAATGATTCTCGCTTAGGGTGCATCATTACCTGGGTTTAACTCCCGGACGATCTCTTCTTGGAAACACTGTTGTCTATCATTATGTGGAGCGTTTGACAGGCCAACGTTACACGGAATGTAACATGGTCTGCAAGCTTCCGTCATGGCTCGTTGGTCTAGGGGTATGATTCTTGCTTTGGGTGTCGGAGGTCCTGGGTTCAACTCCCAGACAAGCCCTTCTTTAAAACGTTGCTGTTGATCAACTAGCCCAATTTAATTTTGGGCGCTAGCCCGAATCCATACACGGTGGATGGCGGCAGTGATATTTGAGAAGTGAAATGAAGTTTATTGGATTTGCAGACAGTGTGCAATCATTATTTCATCAAAAGTAGGCAGGTACATAAATTTGGGCACCCCAAGAGAAAAATGACAATATTTCAATATCAATATTTAGTAGATCCTCCTTTTGCAGAAATAACAGCCTCTCGACCAGTGGTTCTTAACCTGGGTTCGGTCGAACCCTAGGGGTTCGGTGAGTCGGTTTCAGGGGTTCGGCAGAGCCTCCACTCCGGAGGTCCAAACACACCTGATTAATAAATTCGCATATCTGAACTGGTCTCGCAAAGGCAACAGCAGAAGTCACACTGATTTGCTGGTATGTCATTTGTTGTGAATTCATGCATCGTGTTGGTTCTATTCTTTGAACAAGGTGATGTTTATGCACGGCTCATTTTGTGCACCAGTAAAAACATCTCTGTCTTCAATTTGAAAAAAATAAATATATATTCACAAAAGAGGGGTTCGGTGAATGGGCATATGAAACTGGTGGGGTTCAGTGCCTCCAACAAGGTTAAGAATCACTGCTCTAGACACTTCCTATAGCTTCCAATGAGTGTGGATTCTGGTTGAAGGTATATTTCACCATTCTTCTTGACAAATCTGAAAGTCCCATAAACTTCATTTCACTTCTCAAATATCATTAAGTCTGTCCGCTATATGATATATTTTACTGATATTGCCTCTGAACAGGCGAGCAAGTGCTCCTCCGGCCGTCATGACTACATTCTACCGTGGCACCATTGAGAGCATCCTCTCCAGTTGTATCGCTGTTTGGGGTGGTAGCTGCACTGAATACAACATGAAGGCCCTGCAGCGCATAGTGAACACAGCTGGTAAGATTATTGGTGCTTCACTCCCCTCCCTGAAGGACATTTACACCTCCCATCTCACCCGCAAGGCGACCGCGATCGTGAGTGATGTGAGTCACCCCGCTCACTCTTTGTTTGATCTTCTGCCCTCTGGGAAGAGGTACAGGAGCCTGCGCTTCCGCACCACCAGACTCACCAACAGCTTCATACTCCAGGCTGTTATGATCCTGAACTCTCTCCCCCCTTCTGCGTAGCGTCCTGTACTTTTGCGGTATATTCTGACTGTCTGCTGTATGCACACTTGCTCCATTTTTGCTCCTCTTATTTATTATGTTATTTATTTATTTATTATTTATTCATCACTCTTATTTATTCATTGTTTGTGCCTTCTTGTTTTTATTTTTCGTGTTGTTTACTTGTATGTATATTGTGTACTATGTCTTGTCACCGTGGGATAGTGGGAACGTAATTTCGATTTCTTTGTGTGTCTTGGAATGTGAAGAAATTGACAATAAAGCAGACTTTGACTTTGACTTTTGACTTTGATAAAGGAAAATCTTGAAATAGATTTTGCATACAAATAATACTTTTGCATATGACCGTATATGTAACTCGGAGAACATGTGATTGATTACTTTATCAAATACTATTTGACTAAATATTTGAGGTCCCACTGAAACTTAAAACTCGGATCACGGGATTCAGAGTCCAGAGTGCTAATCATAACACCATGGAATAGACACACACGCACGCGCACACACACACGCGCGCACACGCACACACACACACACACGCATCCTTGTTAACCTCCCTCTGCAGGACCCAAAGTACTTTACTGAGTTGTGGGGTCCACCCTTTCTAGTGGTCCAAGAACTATGAAAAAAATCAGGCAAGTCTCAAAAAAAATCTTGTTACTAAAAATCACTTTCAATAAACACAATTCAAAACTTTATTTTACATGTCAGTTTTTCAGTCACATGTGGGGCCTGTTTCTAACCTTCAGGCTTTGCGGGGTCCACCTTTACACACATGAGATTTTTAGTCAGTTATGGGGCTCGCTTTTAATATTTCAACCTTAAGAGGTCCACCTATACACACATGACAAATAGTGAACAAATGGTGAAACAGGACCAGCCATGTGTTTCTACCTCTGTTAAGGGAAGCTCTTTCACTCATATTTTCTCCTCATGGTGGTTATTCTATTTTTGACAAAGTACTTAACAGCTTTCCAGTCTCTGTTACTCAGTGCTTGTGGTTCTGCAGCAATGCATCTCTCGCAGTCAAACTTACCAGGAACCTGATTTGTCAATATATACTTCCTTAAATGTTTATTTACTGCAGCACATTCCTCTGGGGTCCAGCTTCTTTTCACAACTTTTTCTTTACCTAAGGGCATAAGAAGAGCACTTTTTAGTTGACAACTTAATTAGAACAAGACTGCATAAAGAATACATTCACTTTATGTACAATAGTCCGACAAAATAATTTAAATGAGATATTTTAAAAAGTCAACTATCTTTGTCAACGGTGATGAGCCCACAATAGACATAAGTAAATCAGTTATTATCTGGGATATTAATCCGGTCATTTAAGTTGCTCGGTGGTCTTCAGTGTCAGCTGTTTTCATATTAACAAAATTAAAAATAGATGCACAAAAGGGCAATATTAGAATGGCCCCAGTTTTGGAGGTGGGGGAAAGAGGTCTCTCATTTTCTTGACTACTTTTAAGCAGTTTTGCATTTGACCAGAGTGTCACTGCTGGTAGATGAAGCAATTCCTGGCCCCTACAGAGGTTGCACAGGCAGCACATTGGGATGCACCATTTCTCTGACAAAACCATTAAGAACAGATACAAGTTGTTGCAAAATCAGGGAAAATAAAAATCTGAAAAAAACTTTTTTCAGACAGTGTTTTACATGTATGGGGAATTTGCTTTGATAACGTGCTACACATAGACAAACAAAGATGATATAAATAAATTTGGATGGGTTAATTTTCATTTTATCACAAAATTCAACTATGATTGAATAAAGGTCTAAACTTTAGACCTTACATGTCTAAGAAAAAAAGTCGTGGTGTTTAATATATTGGGTCATCTAAATCTTAGTAAGCAGCATATGTGAGGATAATTAGATACTGATACAGTAGTAACAATTGGACAATTTAAAAGCAACCGTGATAAAGTTATATATTGAAAAGGATTACTCCAAACTCACCTCACTTTTTGGCAGACTTTTCATTACTTGGGTCACGAGATGTGAAGGTACAAGAGGTCACTTCTATGACTTCTGGCATCAGCCCATCTGAAATGATGATTTTTAAGTACAGAAAAAAATATGTTAAACTTATCTTATTAGGACAGCAAACACACGGATCAAGGGTACAGTTTCTAACAGCAAACTAAAGAGAAAAAAAAACTATCTACACTTGTGCTCATAAGGAGTTATTTATTACAATAATGTCCTGTAGAACCAATCTTGTTGGAACCAAATTTGGATTTTGGTAAATACTAGACAGGAGCAGATATGAATGTAATGGACTATTTAAAAGTGGTGGAATTAAAAAATAAATAAAAATCAATATTGAAAACGAGTACTGACCTTAAACTGCAGTTTTACAAACTCACCTTTCTTTTTGGCCATTTTCTTCCACTGAGACTTGAACTCTGGTCGCTGGGGTGAGAGTCCTAACCCTAGCCCTAGCTCTAACCTTAACCCTACCTCTTACCCTAACCCTAGCCCTAGCTCTAACCTTAACCCTACCTCTTACCCTATTCCTAACCCTAACCCTAGCCCTAGCTCTAACCTTAACCCTACCTCTTACCCTATTCCTAACCCTAACCCTAGCTCTAACCCTAGCTCTTACCCTATTCCTAACCCTAACCCTAGCTCTAACCCTAACTGTAACCCTAACTCTTACCCTAATCCTAACCGTAACCCTAGCTCTAATCCTAATCCTAGCTCTTACCCTATTCCTAACCCTAGCTCTAACCTTAAACCTAACCCTAACCCTAATCCTAGCTCTTACCCTAGCTCTAACCCCTCACCTTTCTTTTTGGCCATTTTTTTCCACTGAGACTTGAACTCAGGTCGCTGGGGTGAGAGTCCTAACCCTAGCCCTAGCTCTAACCTTAACCCTACCTCTTACCCTAACCCTACCTCTTACCCTATTCCTAACCCTAGCTCTAACCCTATTCCTACCTCAACCCTACCTCTTACCCTATTCCTAACCCTAGCCCTAGCTCTAACCCTAGCTCTAACCCAACCCTAGCTCTTACCCTATTCCTAACCCTAGCCCTAGCTCTAACCCTAGCTCTAACCCAACCCTAGCTCTTACCCTATTCCTAACCCTAACCCTAATCCTTACCCTAGCTCTTACTCTAACCGTAATCCTAACCTTAGCTCTTACCCCTCACCTTTCTTTTTGGCCATTTTTTTCCATTGAGACTTGAACTCAGGTCGCTGGGGTGAGAGTCCTAACCCTAGCCCTAGCTCTAACCTTAACCCTACCTCTTACCCTAACCCTAGCCCTAGCCTTAACCCTACCTCTTACCCTAACCCTAGCCCTAACCCTACCTCTTACCCTATTCCTAACCCTAGCAACCCTAACAACCCTAACAACCCTAACAACCCTAACAACCCTAACAACCCTAACAACCCTAACAACCCTAACTCTAGCATATGGTATATGGTTTTATGGGGGAGCACACGAGCAACTCTGTTGCAAATTTTTCAAGGATAAGATATCTTTGGTCCCACTGGGATTTGAACTCAGGTCGCTGGGGTGAGAGTACAGAGCACTAACCACTACACTACAGAACCCACGCCATTACTTCATGGATGTTACCTATATGGTTTTATGGAGCAGCTCACAAGTAAATAGTATAGATAGGAATAGGTAAATGCCAAAATACTTGAGGTTCCACTGAGACTTGAACTCTGGTCGCTGGGGTGAGAGTCCAGAGCACTAACCACTAGAGTATGTAACCCACACCATTAATCCATGGAAGTTAGCTATATGGTTTTATGGAGCAGCTCACAAGCAAATAGCATAGATAGGAATAGGTAAATGTCAAAGTAGTTCAGGTTCCACTGAGACTTGAACTCAGGTCACTGGGGTGAGAGACCAGAGCATTAACCACTACACTATGGAACGCACACCAATATTCCATGGAAGTTACGTATATGGTTTTATGGAGCAGCTCACAAGCCAGATATAGGAATAGTATAAATAGGAATAGGTAAATGCCAAAATAGTTGAGGTTCCACTGAGACTTGAACGCAGGGGTGAGAGTCTAGAGTACTAACCACTACAGTATGGAACCCACACTATTAATCCATGGAAGTTACCTATATGGTTTTATAGAGCAGCTCACAAGCAAATAGCATACATGGGAATAGGTAAATGCCAAAATAGTTGAGGTTCCACTGAGACTTGAACTCAAGTCGCTGGGGTGAGAGTCCACAGCACAAACCACTACAGTATGGAACCCACGGCATTACGTCATGGAAGTTACGTATATGGTTTTATGGACCAGCTCACAAGCAAATAGTATATATACATAGGAATAGGTAAATGCCAAAATAGTTGATGTTCCACTGAGACTTGAACTCCGGTCACTGGGGTGGGAATCCAGAGCACTAACCACTACACTATGGAACGCACGACATTATTTCATGGAAGTTACGTATATGGTTTTATGGAGCAGCTCACAAGCCAGTATAGATAGGAATAGGTAAATGCCAAAATAGTTGAGGTTCCACTGAGACTTGAACTCAGGTCGCTGGGGTGAGAGTACAGAGCACTAACCACTACAGTATGGAAACCACACCATTGTTTCATGGAAGTTATGTATATGGTTTTATGGAGCAGCTCACAAGCATATATGTAGGAATAGGCAAATGCCAAAACAGTTGAGGTTCCACTGAGACTTGAACTCGGGTCGCTGGGGTGAGAGTCCAGAGCACTTACCACTACACTATGGAACTCATGCCATGGAAGTTACGTATATGGTTTTATAGAGCAGCTCACAAGCAGTATAGATAGGAATAGGTAAATGCAAAAAAGGTTGAGGTTCCACTGAGACTTGAACTCGGATCAGTGGATTCAGAGTCCAGTGTGCTAACCATTACACTATGGAACCACAAGGTCCAGACCATGGCAGGCATATGCTGGTGTGGGAGCCAGAAGTTTTGAATTCTTTTTTTTTTTTTTTCTTCTTTTTTTTTAATTGCTAATGTGTCAATTGCTGGGCATCTGAAACCAGTTTTTCCAGTGTCCAGAGACCAGCTATTCCAATTTAGTCCCATAATTGGCTTTCTGTACAGCGCACAAGTGGCAGGGAAGTCTGGGAGTACAGTCAAACCTCGGTTTTCGAACGTCCCGGTTCTCGAACAAATCGGAATTCGAACAAAGAAATTCGAGATTTTTTTGCTTCGGTTGTCCAACAAAATTCGGAGGTTGAACCTCGCAAGATGAGCCGAAAGGACCCGAGAAAACCCGACCGCGCGGCCCGGATGCCGACTGACTCCGTTCGTTATTGTAATTTCGTTACTTTGAGGATTGTATTAACCCCTAATCATGCCTCCAAAGAAAGCAAGTGGGAGCAGTAAAGCCATCCTAAAACACAAAGGCGCTCTTTAAGCAATGCGACAGTGAGCGCCCGGCGCGCTGCGGTTGCCCGACCGCACCAAATTAAGCTCCCTGCGCACTGAGATCCACTTAAATTTTAGAAAGTACATCAGAACTTTAAAAATATTTTCTAGATTTCAGCGACGGCTCTGTCACAATAATGCGACCAGCGCGGTGCAGTTGGGCGGTCGGCGGCACGCTACGGTTGAGCGTTCTCTCTCGCTCTCGCTCTCTCTCGCGCTCTCTCTTGCTCTCTCTCTCTCTCTCTCGCACTCTTTCTCGCTCTCTCTCACTCACACACACACACACACACACACACACACACACACACACACACGCACACACACACACACACACACACACACACACACCATCATCGGCGGACACTCGGGACGAGTATGACTGTCTTCTTCTCAGGGTCGTCTACTTGTGGGTCCGCAGGTGGGCGTAGAGGCCGATCCGGGATCCACATATTTTTGTGCAGTGTGGGCAGGGGAAAGTGGTGGTGGGTTGTGGTCGTGCTGGAGCCTGTTTTTGTCTTTCCTTACGGAGTTGTTGTTTGGTTTCTGGGACACGGCGGAGTTCCTTTTCATGATGTGCTGCCCCTTCTTGCACCGCTACCCTCCAGCAGTTCCTGTTCAAGGCGATGCGCTCCCAGTCCTGAGATGTTATTTGGAATTTCTTGAGACTGGTCTTGAGGTTGTCCTTAAAACGTTTCTTTTGCCCGCCCGGGGCTCGCGGACCTCTCTCCAGCTGGGAGTATAACATCTGTTTGGGGAGGCGGGTGTCAGCCATGCGGATGAGATGTCCTGTCCATCGGAGTTGGTGCTGCATTATTAAGGTGGTGATGCTCGGTATCCTGGCTTCCTCCAGAACGCTGATGTTTGTGCGTCTGTCCTCCCATTTGATCCTGAGTATTTTCCTCAAGGTTCTCTGGTGGTGTTGTTCAAGAGCTCTTAGTTGCCTGCTGTAGGTTGTCCATGATTCTGCCCCATAAAGTAAGGTGGGGAGAACCACAGCTTTGTAAACCAGGAGGTTGGTGTCAACCCGGAGGTCTCTGTCTTTAAAGACTCTTTTCCGCAGTCTGGCATACGCTCCACTGGCACAGCTCAGGCGATGGTTGACCTCAGAGTCAATGTCCGCTTTGGAGGAGAGAAGGCAGCCGAGGTAGGGGAAGTGGTGAACATATTCAAGTGCAGTGTTGTCCACATTTATGATGGGCGGAGTAGATGGCTGGTTGGGTGGGGGTTGATGTAGCACCTGGGTCTTCTTGATGTTCACGGTCAGACCCAGGGCTCTGTATGCCTTAGCGAAGGAGTTCAGGATGCCCTGGAGGTCTTCTGCAGAGTGTGCTGCAATGGCATTATCGTCTGCATACTGAAGCTCCACGACCGTGGTGGTTCTGATCTTGGTTTTGGCTTTGAACCTGTTAAGGTTGAAGAGCCTGCCATCAGTTCTGTACCAAATTGGGATTCCGTGTGGTAGTTCTTCGTTGATGAGGTGGAGTATGGCGGCAATGAACACAGAGAACAGGGTGGGTGCAATGATGCATCCCTGTTTGACCCCTGTCTCTACAGTGAAAGGCTCAGTCAAGGAGCTGTTGTTGAGCACTGTGGCTGTCATTCCGTCATGTAATAAACGCAGTATTCTGACGTATTTATCCGGGCAACCATACTTCAGAAGGATTTTGTCAGGTCTATGAAAGCCATGAACAAAGGCTGTTTATGCTCACGGCATTATTCCTAGAGTTGGCGTGCTGTAAAAATCATGTCTGCAGTGCCTCTAGATGGGCGAAAACCGCACTGCGATTCTGGGAGAACTTCCTCAGACAGTGGCAGTAGGCGATTGGCAAGAACACGAGCAAGTACTTTGCCAACTGTTGAAAGGAGCGAGATGCCCCTATAGTTTCCGCAATCCGCTTTGTCCCCTTTCTTGAAAATGGTCACTATCAGAGCATCCCTGTGCTCCGAGGGGAGTACTTCTTTTTCCCAGACCTTCAGAAAGAAGGAATGGAGGTGGCGCTGGAGCTCTACTCCACCTTCCTTTAGGACCTCAGCTGGGATCCCATCTGGCCCAGAGGCCTTGTTGTTCTTCAGGCTCCTGATGGCATCTTGGACCTCTGCTAAAGTGGGAGGTTCACCCATGTCTTCCCTGATGGGACTCTGAGGGATGTGACTGAGGAAATCTGACTGAGTTGTGCTGTCACGGTTGAGGAGTTCCTGAAAGTGCTCTCTCCACCGGTTGTTTATGGACTCATTGTCCTTCAACAGCTCCTGCCCGTCTTTAGAGCGTAGGGGGTTTTGGCCGCGATGGCTTGGGCCGTAGACAGCCTTAGTAGCGCTGAAAAAGCCTCTGGTGTCACCAGAGTCTGACAAACTCTAGATTTCCAGTGCCCTTTCTGTCCACCAGGAGTTTTTAATCTGTCTCACCCGGCTCTGGACGTCAGCCTTGGCTCTGGAGTTAGCCTGTCTCTTTGCTGTGCAGGTGATGTCATTTTGCCAGACACGAAAGGTTTCCCTTTTCTTGGAGATGAGCTGTTCTATCTCCGTGTCGTTCTCATCAAACCAGTCCTGATGCTTTCTGGCCTTGTACCCGAGAGTGGCACGGCAGGTGTCGAGGATGGAAGACTTGAGCAGGCTCCAGTGTTCGTCAATGTCCTCAGGGTATTCCTGATTGAGGCTTTCTCCAAGAGAGGCCTGAAACTGCTGCAGGGCGGCAGTTTTGTTCAGGGTCTCAAGGTTTAGTCTCTGCCGGCTCAGCTTCTTTTGCAGTCTCCTCTTCCTCTTGAGTCTGATGGACATCGTGGATCGTATCAGGCGGTGATCTGTCCAGCAGGCCTCTGAATCCATCATGGCTTTTGTGATGCTCACGTCGCGCTGATCCCTGGCCCTGACAATGACATAGTCAATAAGATGCCATTGTTTAGAACGAGGGTGTCTCCATGAACCATTGAGTTTGTTCTTCTGGCGAAAGATGGTATTGGTGATGGTAAGGTCGTATTGAGCACATTTGCTAAGAAGCAAAACCCCATTGGAGTTGATGTTTCCAATGCCTTCCTTTCCAATGGTGCCCTTCCAGAGGTGGTGGTCTCGGCCCACCAGGCATTGAAATCTCCCAATATAATAATCTTGTCCTCCTTGGGGATTTTTGACAATACCTCATCCAGACAGGCATATAAGGCCTCTTTTTTGTCCTCATCGGAAACGAGGGTAGGTGCATAAGCACTAAGAACTGTTGCCGTCATCTAACATCCACCGCCTGATGTGCCAGCTTGTGACTAGGGGCTTCCAGACTTCACAATCCTGCCCCCGTTGCCACTTACTGGTCGCCACAGGACTTTAATCCGGGATGTAAGGTGGACTCCCTGAAAAAGACGCCTGTGCGTGACTTTGTTTAAAGTGGGGAGACTGGTGCACAGACAGTCACCACACTGTCCTTGACAGATCGGGGTCAGAGTCCAGTGGCAAGGAGACCAAGACGACTGGTGACCCTTTTCTGCTGCAGCCTTCATCCGCCTTCCCAGCCGTTGTGACGCCACCCCTTAGGTCAGCTATCATCCTCCGCCTGGTCCACCGTTGAGGTCTTCACTATTTTACCCATAGCTGGAGCTGTTTACCCACAGTGGTTGATGGGCAGTAGGGCGTGTCCACACACCGGTGGGCCTACATGCCACATCTCTGGGGCCCACTGCTGCTCCGAGATCCTGCACAACTTAGCCTGGGACCACAAGGGGCCAGTTGCCGTGTGTGGCCACGAGGAGGCGTGTGCAAGTCTTGGCAATGGAGAGGCTGTGTACCGGCTTATACACTCGGCTCCTCTTTTCACCCCCGGAAACAGAGGGCTAGCCGGTGGCGGTAGCTGAAAGCAGAAAAGTGGCAAGCAGACGCAGCATGCAGCATGCACAAACTACAGGCACTACGACTCCAACACGACTGCACTGACGCATCACACGCCCTGTGTGCTGATGGAACACACACACACACACACACACACACACACACACACACACACACACACACACACACACACACACACACACAGGGCAGTGACTCTCCAATACACATAGATACCAAATGGTCAGGTGAAGCTTTCCCGCCTTTTCCGGACAGTATAAAACCTTCTGACCTGGAGACCTGACCTAGTGTTGTTACATCTGCTGAAGTGCCATGTGCATTGACCGGCCATTAAACAACCCAAGATCTTGCCAATAAAGAACCAACCGTTACTCCACATCTTAGTTTTCCTGACCCAACAACAGACATCATCAACAACATGCAACAGCCGTTGGTGGAATCGAACCCGCACTTTCCTAACTGTGAAGCGGACGTGCTAACCAGTGTACCACCGAGCCGCCAAAGAGTATAAATACTACTATGTTGAGTCAAATACAAGACAGATTACAGATTTAAAACCACCCTTCGACGAGGATGGGAATCCATGCGAGCAGAGCACAGCGGATTATCAATCCATCGCCTTAAACTCTCGGCCACCTCATCGTGGACAACTTGTGTTGACACATCACATTATGTACGTTGTGCCAAGATACTTTGGATGTGAAGATAATGAAAATCCGGCGAGGATGTGATATGAAATGATGAGTGGAGAGCACAATGGGGTAGCAACACATCGCCTGAATATCTCAGCCACCGCATCTCATGCATGAGTTGTATGGGCGACATGATATGGTATGTACGGTGTGGTATAAGCCGCAAGGTAATATGATACAATACTTTAGATGTGAAACGAAGAAGAGATAAGCCACAAAAGAAGTGACACTGTCAACAAAGAAAAACGTTTTTTCAATGTTGTCTCACCCCAAATCTTTGGGATTATCGGATCTGCGCAGTTGGATAATTCCACCAACATTTTAACATCAACATTCTTTCATGGTCTGCCTGGGTGTCCTGGCTGAAGATCCTAAAGGTTTTGAATTCATTTTATGATTCCGCATATAAGCCATGATCGTATAGTGATAAGTACCGTAAATTCCGGACTATAAGCCGCGGCTTTTTTCCCAAATTTTGAACCCTGCGGTTTATAGTCAGGTGCGGCTTATATAAGGATTTTTTCGTGATTTTTGTGATGACTTGATCACTTCAAGATTCAAGAGTTTTTATTCGCCATGTTTGAGCGTGCCAAACAAGGAATTTGACTTCGGTAAAACACACCCTCTGTTCAACATTTAGGTGACTAACAACACTCAGGACATGTGAATAATGGCAAAAACAGTGTAGACAAATTCAAAAAGGTGTGAAGAGCAGGATGTTATTGCACAGTAATGACTCTGAGACTCTATGAGTGGTGTGAGTTCATCAGAGCAACAGCCTGGGGGAAGAAGATGTCTCTGTGTCTGCTGGTTTTGGCGTACCGAGCTCTATAACGCCGTCCGGAGGGGAGTAGTTCAAACAGACTGCAACCTGGGTGAGAAGGGTCTGTAGAGATGTTCCTTGCACGTTTCCTGGTCCTGGACAGGTACAAGTCTTGGATAGATGGGAGGTTGATTCCAATGATCTTTTCTGCAGTCCTGATTGTCCGTTGCAGTCTGTGCTTGTCTTGTTTGGAGGCTGATCCAAACCAGACAGTGATGAAGGTGCAGAGGACAGACTGGATGATGGCAGTGTAGAAGGTCTTCAGAAGCTCTCGCGGCAGGTTGAACTTCTTGAGCTGTCTCAGGAAGTACAGCCTCTGCTGGGCCTTCTTCCGGACAGAGTCTATGAGGCCGGTCCATTTCGGGTCGCGAGAGATTGTGGTTCCCAGGAACTTGAAGGTGTCTGTGGAGAGAATAGTATTACTGCGGATAGTGAGGGGTAAAAGTGGTGAAGGGTCTCGCCTGAAATCCACTGTCATCTCCACGGTCTTGAGCGGGTTCAGCTCCAGATGAGAGTCTGTGCCCCTCTGGTGGGACACGTTACGTGCTGTCTGTATCTGGGCAGTTCGTGTGCGAGGTTCGCCCTGTTAAGATCACCCAGAACAATGATTAGTGAGTTTGGTAGAAGTTTCTCCATGTCTGTTACCTGGTCAGCCAGCATCTGCGTGGCTTCACTCGCACGTGCGTGTGGTGGGATGTAAACAGCCGCCATGACGATCGAGGAGAACTCCCGTGGTGAATAGAACGGCCGGCAGTTTATGAAAAGTGTTTCTAGGAGAGGGCTGCAAAACTCTTTCAACACCGTGACATCAGTACACCAACGTTCATTAATGTAGAAACAGAGACCACCTCCCTTTGATTTTCCGGAGAGCTCCGCGCTGCGATCTGCTCGCGTTAGCCTGAACCCGGCTAGCTCCACGGCGTGGTGGGGGGTTCGTTCGCTGAGCCACGTTTCCACAAAGCACAGCGCGGCCGATCTGCTGAAGTCCGTGTTCCTTGAAGTGAGGAGCAGCAGTTCGTCCATCTTGTTCGCCAGGGAGCGGACATTCGCCAGATGATATTATGAGCTTTAGTAGGAATGCACGCTAGGTGACCTGCGTCAAAGGGCTCTAAACCCTTTCTCTTACTCTGCCATGTGACTCAGAGATTACACAAGCAGTGGCGCTGTTTGGACCATCTGCATTGTATTAAAACCCAATCAATCAGCATTTAAATTCAATTCTTCTGACATTTTGCTCACCAAAAACAAGTTGTTGACGTCATGATGGCGCCGCGGATGGCAGCCACGGTGAGTCGCTCTCTGTTTATTTGTCTTATTTTGTGTGTTTTCTGTGTCCTCTGCTGTCCATCCCGGATCACTTTTACTAGAGAAGCGCTGTAAAACATCGGACAGTCTTCTTCTGGTATTTTCTCTCCTGTTCTCTTCGATTCAGACTGTTTGTCGGAGATTCTAGCCGGAGCGGCGGTGCTGTACAAGCTAGCACGACGACGGCGGCGCGGAAAACGAGCGGGAGCACTCGTAAGGCTGAGGCAGAGAGGGTTCCGTTCTGCCCTACCGTCAATTCATCTGGCGAATGTCCGCTCCCTGGCGAACAAGATGGACGAACTGCTGCTCCTCACTTCAAGGAACACGGACTTCAGCAGATCCGCCGCGCTGTGCTTTGTGGAAACGTGGCTCAGCGAACGAACGCCCCACCACGCCGTTGAGCTAGCGGGCTTCAGGCTAACGCGAGCAGATCGCAGCGCGGAGCTCTCCGGAAAATCAAAGGGAGGTGGTCTCTGTTTCTACATTAATGAACGTTGGTGTACTGATGTCACGGTGTTGAAAGAGTTTTGCAGCCCTCTCCTAGAAACACTTTTCATAAACTGCCGGCCGTTCTATTCACCACGGGAGTTCTCCTCGATCGTCATGGCGGCTGTTTACATCCCACCACACGCACGTGCGAGTGAAGCCACGCAGATGCTGGCTTGACCAGGTAGCAGACATGGAGAAACTTCTACCAAACTCACTAATCATTGTTCTGGGTGATCTTAACAGGGCGAACCTCGCACACGAACTCCCCAGATACAGACAGCACGTAACGTGTCCCACCAGAGGGGCACAGACTCTGGACCACTGCTACACCGTGATCAAGGATGCATACCACTCTGCGGCTCGTGCAGCTTTAGGACTCTCGGACCACTGTCTAGTTCATCTGATCCTGGCCTACAGGCAGAAACTAAAAACTTCTAAGCCTGTGGTGAGGACTGTGAGGAAGTGGACAGTGGAGTCAAGGCAGGACCTCCAAGCCTGCTTTGACTGCACCGATTGGGGAGCTTTCGAAGCTGCAACTTCAGACTTGCATGAACTCACTGACACTGTCACATCATACATCAGTTTTTGTGAGGATCTGTGTGTGCAGACTAAGACCTTCTGCACGTACAACAACGACAAACCTTGGTTTACACCGAACCTCAGGAGGTTGCGCAAAGTCAAGGAGGAGGCCTTCAGGAGCGGCGACCGCGACCTGTTCAGGCAGACCAGAAACACACTGAACCGAGAGGTCAGGAAAGCCAAGAGGTGTTACGGGGAGAACCTGAAGAGACACCTCTCTGCCAATCCTGATCCCTCAACAGTGTGGAAAGGTCTGCAGAGCATCACGGGCTACAAGAA
The DNA here is from genome assembly GCF_901709675.1 of Syngnathus acus. Classification (NCBI taxonomy): domain Eukaryota; kingdom Metazoa; phylum Chordata; class Actinopteri; order Syngnathiformes; family Syngnathidae; genus Syngnathus; species Syngnathus acus. The sequence continues at coordinate 59,587 of NW_023590223.1, forward strand.
ACGAACCCCCCGTCCTGTGGAGAGCCCAAGGCTTGCTAACCAGCTGAATAAGTTCTACTGCAGGTTTGATCAGTCCTCCCACACAACGGGACTTCCTGCAGCACAATCTACATACTCACCTCTCCCCACAACTGCTCTGTCCACACCTCTATCATCGTTGTCACCCACTCTCTCTCTTGCAGAGGCCGCGCCCGCACTCCAGGTCCGCGAGGAGGAAGTGCGCCAGATGTTCCGGAGACAAAAGACCAGGAAGGCACCGGGCCCAGACGGCGTGTCACCTTCCTGCTTGAAAGTCTGCGCTGAACAGCTGGCGCCCACCTTTGCACGGATCTTCAACCGTTCTCTGGGGCTGTGTGAGGTGCCCTCGTGCTTCAAGAGCTCCACCATCGTTCCAGTGGCCAAGAAGCCCGCCATCACAGGTTTGAATGACTATAGACCCGTCGCACTGACATCTGTGGTCATGAAATCTTTCGAGAGGTTAGTGCTGAACCACCTGAAGGAGGTCACGGGCCCCCTGCTTGACCCCCTCCAGTTTGCCTACCGGGCAAACAGGTCAGTGGATGATGCGGTCAACATGGGACTGCACTACATCCTGCACCACCTGGACACTCCAGGAACGTACGCCAGGATCCTGTTCGTGGACTTCAGCTCGGCGTTCAACACCATCGCTCCTGACATCCTCCAACAGAAGCTCATCCAGCTTGCGGTGCCTGCCCCCACCTGTCAGTGGATCACCAGCTTCCTGACCAACAGGAGACAGCGTGTGAGGCTGGGGGGCATCACATCTGACACCCGGACCACCAATACTGGAGCCCCTCAGGGGTGCGTCCTCTCCCCACTGCTCTTCTCTCTCTACACCAATGATTTCTCCTCAGATGACTCTCCTGTGAAGCTCCTGAAGTATGCAGACGACACCACTCTCATCGGACTGATCCAGGACGGTGATGAGACTGCGTACAGACAGGAGGTGGAGCGGCTGGTCCACTGGTGCAACCAAAACCATCTGGAGCTGAACCCGCTCAAGACCGTGGAGATGACAGTGGATTTCAGGCGAGACCCTTCACCACTTTTACCCCTCACTATCCGCAGTAATACTATTCTCTCCACAGACACCTTCAAGTTCCTGGGAACCACAATCTCTCGGGACCTGAAATGGACCGGCCACATAGACTCTGTCCGGAAGAAGGCCCAGCAGAGGCTGTACTTCCTGAGTCAGCTCAAGAAGTTCAACCTGCCGCGAGAGCTTCTGAAGACCTTCTACACTGCCATCATCCAGTCTGTCCTCTGCACCTCCATCACTGTCTGGTTTGGATCAGCCTCCAAACAAGACAAGCACAGACTGCAACGGACAATCAGGACTGCAGAAAAGATCATTGGAATCAACCTCCCTTCTATCCAAGACTTGTACCTGTCCAGGACCAGGAAACGTGCAAGGAACATCTCTACAGACCCTTCTCACCCAGGTTGCAGTCTGTTTGAACTACTCCCCTCCGGACGGCGTTATAGAGCTCGGTACGCCAAAACCAGCAGACACCGAGACAGCTTCTTCCCCCAGGCTGTTGCTCTGATGAACTCACACCACTCATAGAGTCTCAGAGGCATTACTGTGCAATAACATCCTGCTCTTCACACCTTTTGAATTTGTCTACACTGTTTTTGCCATTATTCACATGTCCTGAGAGTTGTTAGTCACCTATATGTTGAACAGAGGGTGTGTTTTACCGAAGTCAAATTCCTTGTTTGGCACGCTCAAACATGGCGAATAAAAACTCTTGAATCTTGAATCTTGAATCTTGTAATGAACGTGAACTTTTAATGCATTTTATTCAGAAGGTTACTTTGAACCCCGAGGCTTAAATGGCGGCGCGGCGTATTTATGGATTTTTACGGCCTCCAGGGGGCGCTCTAGCAGGAAGCAAGTCGCTCTTGCTTCTTATATTATTCTTCTTCTTATTATTTCTTCTTCGTCTGTCTCGCTGACAGACGAAGAAGAAATAATGCGCCGAAGAAGACGTGCTAGTTTGTGTTTTGAACATTTCGCGCATCACGCACACACCCTCATGGAAAACACACGAAGAAATGCATTTGATGCAGCTTTTAAGTTAAAAGCAATCGATTTGGCTGTCAAAGAGGGAAATAGAGCTTAAATGGCGGCGCGGCGTATTTATGGATTTTTACGGCCTCCGGGGCGCTCTAGAAGGAAGCAAGAGCGAGACAGACGAAGAAGAGATAATGCGCCGAAGAAGACGTGCTAGTTTGTCAAGACGGTTGCGTCACCCTTTTCTTTATTTCGTGGTCCCGTCTACTCTGGAGCTATACGTGTCGCTCGCTAGTTTAATGTAATTTAGCGCTTCGTGCATGAATAAAATTAGCATGAACAGACCCTCATCACACTCGAAGAAATGCATAAAAGCGACGACGAAAGAGAGACTGAGCAAGTGTGAGGCGAAGGATATCTAACGCTATTCCAATCGGACGCTGAGGAGGAAAACTTCGATGGTTTCAGTGGAAGGAGGAAGATGAAGACGATGAAGCTCTTTTTTTACTTTTACTGGTATGTTTTTTAACGAGCCCTGTTGGTGCTGTACTACCGTGTTGCTGCTGTGTTACCGCCGCGTCTCAGTGACTTTTACCGGGTATGTTTTTTTTAATCCAGCCCTATTAGTCTTGTGTTACTTCCGTGTTGCTGCGGCATTACTGCCGCATTACTGCCGCGTCACGGGCAGTGTTTGGAAAGAAATGTTAAGGTATGTTATTAAAACTTTAAAAAAGCTTTCTGTGTCCAGTCTTTCTTTGTTAATAACTCGGGTGCACACTTCCGTGTTGCTGCGGTACTACTGCTGCGTCACAGGCAATGTTTAGAAAGACATGTTAAAGTATGTTATTAAAACTTTAAAAAGGCTTTCTGTGAACGGTCTTTCTTTGTAAAAAACGCGTGTGCACGTGCGGCTTATAGTCCGGTGCGGCTTGTATAAGAAAAAAACTAAAACATTACCCAAGTTTAGCTGGTGCGGCTTATAGTCCGGTGCGGTTTATAGTCCGGAATTTACGGTACTCTGCGTTGTGCCCGCAGCTCGTTCGAATCATTTTTGCAAAAATGTTACACACAAACGTAGCAGGCACGACCTATTCTGGGGCAATGGACGCAATGGATAATGCATCTGAGTACGGAACCGAAGATTCTAGGTTCGATTCCTGGCTAGCTCATATGCCATTTTTTGGTCAACATTAGCTATGTGCACTTGAATCTTAAGCGCTGAAGTGACTCACAGACACTGTCAACAAAGAAGTTTTTCCCATGTTGTCTCATCTCAAGTCTTTGGGATCATTGGATCTGCGCAGTCTGATAGTTCCACCACCAGCTCAGTGGCCTAGTGGTAGAGTGTCCGCCCTGAGACTGGAAGGTTGTGGGTTCAAACCCCGGCCGGGTCATACCAAAGACTATAAAAATGGGACCCATTGCCTCCCTGCTTGGCACTCAGCATTAAGGGTTGGAGTTGGGGGGGTTAAATCACCAACTGATTCCCGAGCGCGGCACCGCTGCTGCTCACTGCTCCCCTCTCCCCCAGGGGATGGATTAAAATCACACGGGGATGGGTTAAATGCAGAGGACAAATTTCACCGCACCCAGGTGTGTGTGTGACGATCATTGGGACTTTAATCTTTAATCTTAATTTTAACATCAACATTCTTTCATGGTATGCCTGTGTTAGAGTGGTGCTCACTCTAACTTATTTTGCAAGAACCACACGGGAGACAGTATGCCCTTTTAAACACCTGCAGGTGGAGAGTCATTCGTCGCTGTGCATACAGCGATGATCGAATGAGGTCTGACTCTGGCCTCTTGCAAGAGCATTTTTATTAAGAGAAACAGGGTGGGGGTGAGAGTGGACTGGATGGAGAGAAAGCCCTTGACCTCTAGTCAAAGCATAGCAGGGGGTGTTTTACGACGTTGTGTAGGATGGGACAAGCTAGGTTATTTATTACAGGTTACATTCCAACATAAGCATAAAACTAATCTAGCTAGGTTATTTATTACAGGTTACATTCCAACATAATCATACGATCAAGATAATCTGGAAAACCCTGACAGCCTGGGTGTCCTGGCTGAAGATCCTAAAGAAAAGACCCTAAAACTCATTGTATGCTATTGCATGATCGTATAGCGTTGTGGCCGCAGCATCCCCGGAACGAAGCTGGGTCATGGCGTAATTAAATTACCTTGCTGAATTTGTCCGTTGTTCACTGTTGCCAAACAGCCTTCTGTTAAACACAAGCTTCCAGACATTACGTCCACCTATGTTTCAATATCAAGTTTATTTCATCAAGTTTTTCTGAATTCATCTTGGTGAAACTCCCTCAGGCATTCCTATCTTTTTTTAGGCCTGGCTGCCACGAGGCAGCGGTAGACATACAATTATGACCCTGAAAGGATATGCGCAAACTGGCTATGATATTTATAAAAATTCATTAATCACCGAAATGCAGTCCTCAGGTCCATGTCATATTCGCTACCAATCGGAATGTAACGGCGTCAGCTAATTTGATACGGGGCTCGTTGGTCGAGGGGAATGATTCTCGCTTCGGGTGCGAGAGGTCTTGGGTTCAACTATCGAATGAGGCCTACTTTGAAACACAGCTGGCTCCTATTCTCTGCCATTTTCGACAGGCCAATGTCACATGCGCATCATTTGCAGGCTGCATTTGTGTGACACGTGATATGAATTTAGACACAGCTAAGAACTACCAAATGGAATGTATCAGAGTCAGCATGGTTCCATCTAAAGTGAGTGAAAGAAGCCAGTTTTCTCCCAGTCTCAAATCAGGTACCACAACATAATTGCAGCGCAAAATCGTTTTAATTTGTCATGGACTTTGCATAGGAACCAACAATGACAAGAAATAGTCGAAGAAGCTGTTTCCACCCAGTCTCGAACTGGGGATCTTTCACGTGTTAGGCCAGGGGTCGGCAACCCAAAATGTTCAAAAAGCCATGTTGTCCCACCCCAAAAAAAACATACCTGTCGAGAGTGGCAAAAATCTAAAAACCTTTTATAAGGCAATATAGACTGTCAATACATGACCTGTATGCCTACTATTAAAATAATTAAGTAGGCTACAAATACAAAGCAACAAAGCGACGCAAGACGTTGCCCCTGGATAGCCGGCAGACTTTGTTGTGCAGCAGGAGATCGACATATTCGCTCTCAACTTCATCTAGCAATTCACGGAACTGGTGGTGGTTTAATGCTTTTGCGATTATTTTCTTCACAATTTGGATGACAAGGTTCATTACCTCCATACACTCTGGTGGGAATGTTTACGCACACAGCGCCTCTTGGTGCACTATGCAATGGAATGCAAGCAAATTTCGATCCAATGCTTTCTGTCGTAAAGTCACAAACTTTTGCGACCCTCTCAAACTCGGTGTGCCGTCTATAGCGTCTGAAATCAGGTGGCCAGTGTGTATCGCTGTCATTTAAACACTGCAGCACAGCCTCGCAGATGTCCTCCCCCCGTGTTTGGCCTTTTAGTGGTATCAATTTCTTCTTACGGCCCATTAGAGTTCACGTACCTGCATAGCAGAGCTGTCTGTTCGATATCGGTCACGTCACACGACTCTTCACAGGCAATTGAGAAAGCTGGAGCTGAATTGATGTCCTTGATACATGAGTATCATGAACTCACTTAACATCTAAGGCCCCATCCCTGAAGATGAGAGGCCAAGTGTACTCAGCCTGCGTCAGAAGTGGTATGACGTACGGAAGTGAAGCATGGGCCCTGAAAACAGAACACAAAGACAAACTAAACAGAGCAGAAATGAGGATGATCAGATGGATGTGTGGTGTGTCAATGATGGAGGAAAAGACCAGTGCAGAGCTGAGAAAGAAGATGGGAGTGGAGGCCATAGTGGATGTGGTGAGGAGAGGCCGACTGCGATGGTACGGACATGTAGTGAGGAAGGACGAGAACGACTGGGTGAAGAAAGTTATGTCGTATAATGTAGAGGGAACAAGACCCAGTGGCCGACCTAAAAAGACCTGGCAGACGACCGTGGCAGCCGACATGAAGGCACTCGGCATCAACCACGAGATGGCCATGGACCGTTCCCGGTGGAAGAAAGCCATATCGAGAATCCAGTCCAACCCAGCGGCAACTGGAAAGCGGACTTTAAACCGATGATGATGACGATGATGATGATTTGCTGATTGGTAATATTGTTTGCCATTCAAATTACCATTCCGTTCACTGATTTTGCGGAGAGAGGCATGTCTTTAATTTTCGGAATGATCTCGGTTTTGTTTTTGAAGTCCGAAAATACGCACTCTGATATTTTAACGAATTAATCCTTCATGTACTCGCCATCGGTGAATGGTTTTCCGCGCTTTATTATCTCCCGGGCTGCAACAAAACTTGCAGCAGTAGTAGAGTTTGGAGATGCAATCTATTTCTTGAAACTGTTTTTTCGTTCCTCAAATTGCACCTTCCCTCTCCGTTCCAACTGGGTGATCGGCAGCAAATTTAGCATGCTTTAGCTGAAAATGTCACTCCAAATTGCTCTTTTTGTTATATTTGACAACTTCTCATTGCAAATCAAACATTCAGGCAATCCTTCAGCATTGGCAATGAAAGCAAATAGTTGAGTCCATTCTTTCTTAAACCCTCTTTTCTTATCAGCAATCTTTCTGTTTTTGCCTTTAGAATCCATGGCCCGTCACTCAAACACCTGTTTGTTTACAACTCGCCTGTGCTGTGTCGCTTGCTATGCGCCACTCTGATATTCACTATTTTTAATATATTCACAACTACGTACATTTTCTACAGAATAAGAATGTTTGTGTCATGATTACCATCTAAAAACCATATTTAAAAAAACAAAACAACAACATCTTTTCCCATTTTCACGCATTTTTGCAAGAGCTCCAGGGAGCAGCTAGGATTGCGCTAAAGAGCTGCATGAGGCTCTGGAGCCGCGGGTTGCCGACCCCTGAACTAGCCCCATTTAATCTGAGGTGCATGCCATATGGGCTATCAATTGCAATGAAACGGCTTGAGTTAATTGACCTTGATTCTCTTTCGTCTGCTATTTTGATTCTCATCATACATAAAACATCACTTAAATCTGCCATCATGTGTTATCCATTGCGCCACTCGCCCTACAACACCGTATTGACTGTAAACTTGTGCGGAAAACTGTCATTGTCCAAAGGAAGGCTGTTTAGCAACAGTGACCAGCAGACAAATTCAACAAGGTAATTTGATTATGCCATAACCCGGATTCGAATCGAACCAAAAAACGAACCGAAAGGAACCAATCAGATGGCCCGAATCCATGCATGGTGGATGGCGCCGGTGGTAAACAGTGATATTTGAGAAGGGAAATGAAGTTTATAGGATTTGCAGACAGTGTGGAATCATTATTTCAACAAAAGTAGGCAGGTGCATACATTTGGGCACCCCAAGAGAAAAATGACATCAATATTTAGTAGATCCTCCTTTTGCAGAAATAACAGCCTCTAAACCAGGGGTCCTGAACCTGGAATCGGTCAAACTAGGGGTTCTGTGAGTCGGTCTTAGGGGTTCAGCAGAGCCTCTTCTGGGGAGGTCCGAACACACCTGATTTATAAATTCGTGATAACGCATATCTGAACTGGTCTCGCAAAGGCAACAGCAGAAGTCACATTGATTTGCTGGTATGTCATTTGACGTGAATTCATGCATTGTGTTGGTTTTATTCTTTGAACGAGGTGATGTTCATGCACGGCTCATTTTGTGTGCCAGTAAAAAACATCTATGTCTTGAATTTGAAAAAAATATATACATTTTTTTCACTAACGAGGGGTTTGGTGATTGCGGATATGAAACTGGTGGGATTCGGTACCTCCAACAAGGTTAAGAACCACTGCTCTAAACACTTCCTATAGCTTCCAATGAGAGTGTGGATTCTGGTTGAAGGAATATTGGACCATTCTTCTTGACAAATCGTTAACTCCAATAAACTTCATTTCACTTCTCAAATATCACTGTGTCTGTCTGCTATATGATATATTTAACTGAAATTGCTGATCCGAACAGCCAAGGATTTATAAAGAAAATCTTGAAATTGATTAGGGGTGCCCAAACCTTTGCATACGACTGTATATGACCAAAGATTTGAGGTCCAACCGAGACTAAAACTGGGACCACTGGATTCAGAGTCTAGAGCGCTCATGGAACCCTCAGGTGTAGGGAAGCATACGATTTCATGGGGCAGCACACAAGCTGTTGCCATTTCGCAAATTTTTCCCAACTAAATGACAAATTATTTGAGGTCCCACCGAGACTTGAACTCAGATCACTGGATTCAGAGTCCAGATTGCTCACCATTACACCATAGAACCCTGGCAGTGACAGAAGGAGGAGCATAATTCTTTCTGAGCACAATGCACTAACAGGCGCTCATTTTACGAAATTGACAAAAGTAGTGGAGGCAGGGCTTACACACTCATAGGGCTGTCCACAAAGTACTGAATTGGAATTTCTAAATTTGTGTTCCATGTAAATGACTACAAATTGGAAGTTCCACCAAGACTTGAACTTGGATTGCTAGATTCAGAGTGCTCACAATCACACCATGCCAACATTGATTAATTGATTGATTGATTGATTGATTGATTGATTGATCATTTATTGATCCCGGGGGTGGGGAAATTCAGGCCCCATCAGAATCCATACCACAGAGTGGGTATACAAAAGACACACAGATGGCATGAGCGCAACTCAATAGGCTCTCATAAGGCTGCCACACAAAAGCGCCACAAAGAAACCCAATCAAACGGGTTTCAGCCTGTAGTCTATATGTAGACGCTCCAATTTCCGCAGCTTCCGACGCCGTCAAATGACGACAAGCATTCGTGCCGATTGTATCCGGTTATAACCAACCTTTGACCTGTCGAACCCGGAACCGCTGCCCTTTTGCCAGTTTATGAGTCACGCATGCTACGTGAGCGAAGCCGGACGATCGCGATTCACGATGGAAGATGCAAAAAGGTGAGCTCCGGGAAATTATGATAGACTCGAGATAGCAGGGTGAAACTTTTAGGGAACAATTATCATATAATGGTTATTGACATATGTGATTGCAGTGATGATTCGCCCTAACGTATTTCCTCTATGTATTGTTTTATGCGAAACATCTATACATAGACTATCCGCGTCTATGGGTACACAGTCGGCGATGGAGGTCTTCGATGCAATCGAAGATGAGGACGCAGTTGTGGATAAAATCTTTATTGCTCCACCCGTGGTCAGTTTCGAGTCTGACGAAGACACGGGCGAGGAAGACTGCGGAGGAACGTTCAATAATCTCTCGGGACGGCAGCTTAGCGCTCCCGCCGTGGTGGTCCTCGCCGACGGACGTGTGATCGGAGATGATGATGATGGCGACACTGAGGAAGAAGAGGAGCCCCAACAGGCCTCCACCTCAAAGAAACGCTCGCAGAAAGATGCGTTGGACTACAATTGGACCAACAGTAAAACGCGCCTGACAAAATTCCCGGACGCCAGGCCTCTCGCCGTCCCCACAATTTTGGTTGGAAAGAGCGCAGTTCAGAAGCTGGACTTCTTCCTTTCCGATGTATATCCTCACCTTGTTCGCGAGACCATCAAGTATGCGGCGGTGACTGACTCCAACTTCCAGCTCACCATCGGAGAATTGAAGCGCGTGGTGGGGATCTTGCTGCTCTCGGGTTACCACCAGCTCCCCAGTCGCCGACACTACTGGAACACAGATGAAGATCTCCATTGCGCCCTCGTCGCTGGGGCCATGTCACGCAACAGGTTCGAGGAGATCATCCGCTACATTCACTGTGCCGACAACACGCGCCAGAACAGCAGCGACCGGATGACAAAGCTGCGTCCCATGATGGACATCCTCAACGCTCGGTTCGGGGAGGCGTATCCAATGGACTGCAATCTTGATCTGGACGAGGCAATGATTGAATACTTTGGAAGACACGGATGCAAGCAAGCAATCCGAAACAAGCCGGTGCGGTTCGGCTACAAGGCCTGGTGCCTGAACAGTGGGACCAACGGCTTCCTGCTCCACTTCGACATCTACCAGGGGGCGAGTGTAGATGCCTCTGAAGTGGAACGCAAGTTCGGCAAGGGCGGTGGCACGCTCCTTCGACTTCTGGACAACCTCCCCGATGCTGTGCGTGCACTTCCGCTACGCATCTACATAGACAACTACTTCACCGGCCTCCCGCTAGTTGCAGAGCTGCGCAGGCGGGGCTACGCTTGCACGGGGACGATCCGAGAAAACCGCATCCCGCGCTCTTGCCCGATCACAGATCAGAAGGCTATGAAGAGGAAGCCGCGTGGTGCCGTGTCTGTCGTGTACGACACGGCAAACAAGATTGCGCTCACTCGGTGGAAGGATAACGCCGTGGTCACCATCGCCTCCACCCTCACCGCTGAGCATCCTCTGCAGAAGGTGTCACGCTGGTCAAGGCAGGAGAAGAAGAAGGTGGCAGTGGACCAGCCATTTGTTGTCCAGCTGTACAACCGCAGCATGGGCGGCACGGACCGCGCCGACCAGAGCATCGAGCTCTACCGCATCAACATGCGCCGGAAGAAGTGGTGGTGGCCGATATTCACCTGGATGCTGGACGCGGCCGTCTTCAATGCATGGGTGCTGCACCGGCTGGATGAGCACGGCGGGATGTCTCTGCTGGAGTTCCGACGCGAGGTGGCCCGAACTCTGGTTGCAGCACCAGGCGCCACTCGAGCTCGGAGATCGGGCAGACCGCGCGTGTGCGCAGTTGCCGATGACTCCCGCTTCGACACCGTGGAGCACTGGCCGGAAGTGGCGGCGCAAGGCCGAAAGTGCGCACTGCCGACTTGCAAGTCGCGTCCGTCCAGTGCGTGCTCCAAGTGCCGCGTGGCACTGTGCACTGTGAAGTGTTTCCGTGCTTACCGCCAGCCGGAATAAAATGTGTGAGAAGCACTGGTCGCGTGATCCGTTTTCTGACCGGAAGTGGCGGCGCAAGGCTGAACATCATCACTGCTGAGTTACAGTTTATATCTCCGTTTATGGTACCGCAAGTTTGAAAGTTTGTTGTTGAAAGTTTGTTGCAAATAAATTCGGCTATGAAAGCCACTTGTGTTCATAGAAACTTTGGCATTTTCTTACGGCTGGTCCCCATACCCTGGGGATGACGGCCGCCGTTGCACATGCACGCCCATTGAAAATTGTGGAAATGGTCCCTTTCATGTTGCAGACAGCTGTTACGTGTAAAACACAACTATCTCTGAACATTCAAATAAATTACATCACGTTACACTTGCAAATCGTCAGAATGCTCCGATTTTTGTGCACGTATCAGCACATAGTCTATATATAGATGCCGCATATTTCGTAGACGCGACGTCATAACCAAAAAAGCGCGGCATATTCGTACTTAGGGACACCTAAGGACCCAAAAAATATGCACCTTTTTAGAAATAACAATTTGGGCAGAAACGGGTTAAGTACGAAAGATAAAAGCCATCAAAGCAAAGGAAAAAAAGTAACAGCGGCCAACCAGCACCCCTCAATATCAGAGAACACCCCAAAACACACAAAATAGCCTCCACGGGGTCCATAAACAGGTGTAAGGACAGTCCAGTTCAACGGCGCCCAATGGACCGTGGTCGTGAATCGGTGAAAACATCACAAAACAGGCAAACGTGTGAGCAGCGTCCTGGGCACCCAGTCGGGGCAGGTGCAGATGGACACCACGGGGCTAGCACGGCGAAGGTCGTTGGTTCCGACGATCACGAGGCTGCGAGGCCAAGGCGAGGGACCCGTCAGCACCGGCCGGATAAGCAGGAAGCCGTCGTAGAGTTACGCCGGTCTCAACTGATTACTCGGTAATCCAGAAGAGCATTAGCTTTAAAACCATCCAAGATCTAAAGTAAGTTCCACCAGTTGACATTGTAACTCGGAGAACATGTGATTACTTTATCAAATAGTATATGGCTCCTGTTTGCCGAGGTGTCCCTGGCACACTTTGCAAAGCAGACAACACTGACAAATAGATTTAGAAAATGTTGTTTCTACCCAGTCTCAAACAGGGGGTCTTTCGCGTCTTAGAAGAACAGGATGACCAATACGCTATGGAAACTGCTGTGACGTCCAAAGCATTTTGAGAAGCCTGGCAAAAGTTCAACAAAAGGGAGTGAGGAAGAAAGCAGGCACTTATGAACTTTTTGATTTGCTTTTCAAAACTGTGCCAGCAAAAGCAATTTTTCCATACAAAGAAATAAACTCCGCGTCGGGGAATTGAAGCCCGATTTGCCGAGCCCAGGCTGAGTCGTTTCGCTAAAGGGTACCTGATTTGAGACTGGGTGAAAACCAGGTTTCGCACTTTTCTTTAACTTTTGCCAAGCTCTTCAAAAGGCTATGTGTGTCAGCGCGGTTTCCATGGTGTAGTGGTTATCACATTCCCTCACACGCTGAAGGTCCCTGGTTGGAAACAAGTCTTATGATCCTTTTGATTTTAGACTCCGCGTCGGGGAATTGAAAATGTGGAGTAACAGATATTAGGTTGTTTAATGGCAGTCAGTGCACTTCAGCAGATGAAACAACAACGTCAAACTTCAAATCAGAAGGCTATATACTGACCAAAAGCAGGAACTAGGAAGGGAATGGGAGGGAAGGATAAGGTCTGTTCTGTTATCACCTGAATGTCCTGTTATTTACTGAATGTTTTGTGACTATGTGTCATGGAACTTAACTGAGCTCTGTGTGCCGTGTCTGTGCTCACTGCCTATGTGTAAGTGAAAGTCACAAAGCTCTGTGTGCCGTGTCTGTGCTCTGATTGAGCGACTATGTTTGGGTAAATTATTTACACATTGATCGATATGATGAAGTATATATGTTTGTATGAACTAATAAGAGTATCTGCACATTGCTGTTGCTCCCTCTTCAGGCCCTAAACTGATCGCCATTCAATTCCATCCATTCCATCCATTATCTGTACCGCGGGGGGTCGCAGGCGTGCTGGAGCCTATCCCAGCAGTCATCGGACAGTAGGCAAGGGACACGTTGTAACTGGTTGCCAGCCAATCGCAGGGCACACAGAGACAAACAATCATTCGCACTTGCACTCACATCTATGGGCAGTTTGGATTACTAAATCGGCTGACCAAGCATGTTTTTGTGATGTGGGAAGAAAACCCGGGGAAAACCTAGGCAGGCACGGGGAGAACCTACAAACTCCACACAGGGAGCACCAGATCACAAGTCAAAAGTCCTTATATGATACAAATGGATTTGATTTCATGTCGAATCGTATGCTTTGCATGTTTGAGTGGGGATTTGGGGAGGTTTCACCGAACATGTCAATGAATGAGGGAGTAACCGTAAAGATCTAAAATAGTGATGGGTGCGCTTGGTGCCCAGTAGCACTCACCTTTGGTCCAGTAAGTAAGGTGCACCACTGTAGCAGATGTTTCCATAGTGTAGTGATTATCATGTTTGCCTAACACGCGAGAAGTCCCCAGTTCGTGACTGGGTAGAAACAGCTTCGTTACATTCCGATTGGTAGCGAATATGACATGGACCTGAGGACTGCATTTCAGTGATTAATGAATTCTGATTAATATCATAGCCGGTTTGGACGTGTCCTTTCAGGGTCATAATTGTGTGTCTACCGCTGCCTCGTGGCAGCCAGGCCTAAAAAAAGATGGGAACGCCTGAGGGAGTTTCGCCAAGATGAATTAGGAAGAACTTTATGAAATAAAGTTGATGTGAAAACGTAGGTGGACGTAATGTCTGGAAGCTTGTGTTCAACAGAAGGCTGTTTGGTAACAGTGAACAACGGACAAATTCAGCAAGGTAATTTAATTACGCCATGACCCAGATTCGTTCCGGGGATGCTACGGCCACAACGCTATACGATCATGCAATAGCATACAAGAAATTTAGGGTCTTTTCTTTAGGATCTTCAGCCGACCATGAAAGAATGTTGATGTTAAAATGTTGGTGGAAATATCCAACTGCGCAGATCCGATGATCCCAAAGATTTGGGGTGAGACAACATTGAAATTTTTTTTTTTCTTTGTTGACAGTGTCACTTCTTTTGTGGCTTAGCTCTTCTTCGTTTCACATCTAAAGTATCGTATCATTTTACCTTGTAGCTTATACTACCCCGTACATGCCATATCATGTCGCCCATACAACTCATGCATGAGATGCGATGGCTGAGATATTTAGGCAATGGGTTGCTACTCCATTGTGCTCTCCACTCATCATTTCATATCACATCCTCGTCGGATTTTCAAAGTATCTTGGCACAACGTACATAATGTGTCCTGTCAATGCCATATGAGAAAGATGAGGTGGCCGAGAGTTTAAGGTGATGGATTGCTAATCCATTGTGCTCTGCACTCATGGGTTCAAATCCCATCCTCGTGAAAGTTGGTGTTAAATTGTTGTACAGACGAGCCTCGGTTCTCGAAAAAATCAGTATTTGAACAAAAAATTTGAGAATTTTTTGCTCCGGATGTCGAACGAAATTCGATTGTCGAACCTCACGAGACGAGCCGAGAGGACCCGCATGCCAACTGACTCTGTTCGTTATTACATTCTCGTTACTCTGAGGATTGCAACAACTCTAATCATGCCTCCAAAGGAAGCAAGTGGGAGCAGTAAAGCCATCCTAAAACACAAAGACGCTCCTAAAGCAATGCAACAGTGAGCGCCCGGCGCGCTGCGTTTGCGCGATCGGACCAAATTAAGCTCCCTGCGCACTGAGGTCCACTTAAATTTTGGAAAGTACATCAGGACTTTAAAAATATTTTCTAAATTATTGCTAAGCACTGCAGTTGCGCGATCGGACAAAAATGTACAAATGAAAAAATACTTTAAAAAGGCGGGGTTTTTAAATTTAAATTTTTTTCCATTATTTGTAATGGGAAAACATGATTCGGAATTTGAACGATTAACTTCTCCAACAGCCTTCTGGAACGGATTGAGGTCGAAAACCGAGGCTCCACTGTATCTGTAATCTGGTTTGTATTTGACTCAATATAGTAATATTTGTACTCTTTGGCGGCTCGGTGGAGAACTGGTTAGCATGTCCGCTTCACAGTTAAGAAAGTGCGGGTTCGATTCCATCAACGGCTGTTGCGTGTTGTTGATGATGTCCGTTGTTGGGTCAGGAAAACTATGATGTGGGGTAACGGTTGGTTATTTATTGGCAAGGTTTTGGGTTGTTTAATGGCGGCCAGTACACATGGCACTTCAGCAGATGTAACAACACCCCCCATCTCCAGATCAGAAGGTTTTATACTGTCCGGAAAAGGCGGGAAAGCGTCACCTGACCATTTGGTATCTTTGTGTATTGGAGAGTCACTGCCCTGTGGGTGCGTGTGTGTGTGCGTGTGTGTGTGGGTGTGTATATGTGCGTGTGTGGGTGTGTATGTTGTTGTAAGGCGGACGTAGTTGAGAGCGCCATGAGAACGTTAAAGGGGCAAGTGTGTGCATGGATTGTATTTATAAAACCCGCGCGGAGGTCAGGCCTTGTAGCACAATAGTTAGGGTACTGGTTTAGTCAACAAGGGGTTATGAGTTCAATTTTCACTGAGCCCTGATAATATACTTAATTGCTGTGCAAGCTGAATTTATAATAGTTGAGGGTGTAATTACACGTATCTTGTCCATGGTACTGGTGACCAGCAGTTGTGTGATGAGTTGTTGTTGTCTTTGGGGACATGAAGGGAAATTTTATAGTTTCTCATGGCACACAAATGTGCCCACACTGGTTGAAATTCACTGGCCTAGAGTCCTGGTTAGACTACATTTTCAAGAGTTTCTTTTGGTTCATCTTCTAAAGTTTGACACAGTTTTGCCAAGCAAGGCCGCGTAGCTTAGTGATAAGAGCACTAGAATTGTAAATCAGAGGGTGTGAGTTTAAATTCCCACTAGGTCTGACAGACAGCTACATATGCGAACCTTGCTTGTTTGTTTGTTTTTTGTTGTTTGTTTGTTTATTTTCACATACAAAAAACAATTTAAAATGTACGTAGATTAAATAAATGTGATGGAGATGTCTAAAAAACCCTCCAGGGGCTTGCGAAGTGGCATTCTCCAGATATATGAATACATTTAAGATAAATTTCAATGGATAGAGAAATATGCATCCTAATACATGTCATACGGATGAAAAAAAAAATTATAACAGGGATAGGCATACAACATACAACAATAAGGAAAAACACACCAAAACTATAACTAAAGAGAAGAATGAATGGATCCGGGTTCATTTAGCATACCATATGGAAAGTATTTAGTGTCTAAGAGAAGTGATTTCAGAGCCTTCTTAATTGGTCCCATAAAAATAGTGGCAGCGAATTGTAAATCTTTGACCCTCTGTAGTCTATGTTAAACTGAGTTTGGGCTGTACGGGCTATTGGTGGTCTGAGGTCATTTGAGCTGCGTGTGGGGTAATTATGGACCTGAGAATTATGTC
Source organism: Syngnathus acus (assembly GCF_901709675.1). NCBI lineage: Eukaryota > Metazoa > Chordata > Actinopteri > Syngnathiformes > Syngnathidae > Syngnathus > Syngnathus acus. The sequence goes on from NW_023590223.1 coordinate 76,083, forward strand.
TAAATAAGTTATGAAAAAATAGGGGAAGGGTTCTCCCCAATGAGCCTTGAACAAAGAGACCAATTTGAAGATGATTGACTTGAAAAACAGTGAGGACACCTAGCCGAGTAAAAAGAGGCTGACATGAATGTTTCGGATGTACACAACATATTACTCTTAGAGCTCGTTTCTGCAGACGATATATAGGCTCAAGTTTGGCACTTCTTTTGTGGCTTAGCTCTTCTTCGTTTCACATCTAAAGTATCGTATCAGTTTACCTTGTAGCTTATACTACACCGTACATGCCATATCATGTCGCCAATACAACTCATGCATGAGATGCGATGGCTGAGATATTTAGGCGATGGTTGCTACTCCATTGTGCTCTCCACTCATAATTTCATCACATCCTCGTCGGATTTTCATTATCTTCACAAAGTATCTTGGCACAACGTACATAACGTGATATGTCATCCCCAGATGAACAAGACGAGGTGGCCGAAGGGTTAAGGCGATGGATTGCTAATCCATTGTGCTCTGCACGCATGGGTTCAAATCCCATCCTCGTCGAAAGTTGATGTTAAATTGTTGTACAGTGGAGCCCGGTTCTCAAACAAATCATTATTTGAACAAAAAATTCGAGAATTTTGTGCTTCAGATGTCGAACGAAATTCGATTGTCGAACCTCGCGAGCCAACTGACTCCGTTCATTATTACATTCTCGTTACTCTGAGGATTGCAACAACTCTAATCATGCCTCCAAAGGAAGCAAGTGGGAGCAGTAAAGCCATCCTAAAACACAAAGACGCTCCTAAAGCAATGCAACAGTGAGCGCCCGGCGCGCTGCGGTTGCGCGATCGGACCAAATTAAGCTCTCTGCGCACTGAGGTCCACTTAAATTTTGGAAAGTACATCAGGACTTTAAAAATATTTTCTAAATTTTAGCGACCGCTCTGTCACAATAATGCGACCAGCATCGGCGAAGCACTGCAGTTGCGCGATCGGACAAAAAATGCGCAAATGAAAAAATACTTTAAAAAGGCGTTTTTTTTTTTGCTTGGAACGGATTAATTTCTTTCCATTATTTGTAATGGGAAAACATGATTCGCAATTTGAACGATTCACTTCAACAACCTTCTGTGGTCGAAAACCGAGGCTCCACTGTATCTGTAATCTGGTTTGTATTTGACTCAATATAGTAATATTTATACTCTTTGGCAGCTCGGTGATACACTGGTTAGAATGTCCGCTTCACAGTTAAGAAAGTGCGGGTTTGATTCCATCAACGACTGTTGTGTGTTGTCGATGATGTCCGTTGTTTGGTCAGGAAAACTAAGATGTGGGGTAACGGTTGGTTCTTTATTGGCAAGATCTTGGGTTGTTTAATGGCGGTCAGTACGCATGGCACTTCAGCAGATGTAACAACACCCCCCATCTCCAGATCAGAAGGTTCTATACTGTCCGGAAAAGGCGGGAAAGCGTCACCTGACCATTTGGTATCTATGTGTATTGGAGAGTCACTGCCCTGTGTGTGCGTGTGTGTGTGTGGGTGTGTGTGTGTGCGTGTGTGTGTGTGTGTGTGTGTGTGTATGTTGTTGTAAGGCGGACGTAGTTAAGAGCGCCATGAGAACGTTAAAGGGGCAAGTGTGGGCGTGGATTGTATATATAAAACCCGCGCCCTATGACGCGGTGCGCCCTATGTGTGTAAACACAGTCATGGCACACATAACGGAGACTGCGCCTTTTATTACGGTGCGCGTTTTAATCGTGAAAATACGGTGACTCGTCAGCGCTGGTTTACTGCAATTTGACGACAAACCGCAAAACTATTGGGCATAGAAAGCATCATTTATTGGCACGACTAAAGACTTAAATTTATCAGAAAGAGAGGAGTTGGACCTACTAACAAGGTGGCTAGGTCCAAGATCTGCAGAACAGGTGAAAAGGGTTCATGGAGTACCCGCTGGAGGCGTAAAGATGATTTGGGAACGGGTTGAAGAGTGTCACCGTTCCTCAGAAGCAATTGAGGACACACTGCTAAACAAGATAGAGGAGTTTCCAAGGCTAACAAACAAAGATACGAGCCAGCTAAGAGACCCGGGAGACATCTTGTAGGAGCTATTGTGGGAGCTAAGTCAGATGATTGATTGATTGATTGATTGATTGATTGATTGATTGAAACTTTATAGATCCCCGGGGGTGGGGAAATTCAGGCCCCAGCAGTATTCATACTGAAAAGGGAGCAACAGCAATGTCTAAATATTTCATATTAATTACATATTAATTTATGAAAACATAGTTGCTCCATCAGAGCACAGACACGGCACACACAGCTTGGTAACTTTTCCATTACACATAAGGCAGAGCTTATTAACGTCATGACACATTGATACAAAACATTCAGTAGACAACAAGACATTCTTATGAGGATATGTTTTCCTTCTTTTCCCCTCCCTTTTCTTCCCTTCCGTATTCGTGCTTGCGGAGAATATAAACCTTCTGATCTGGAGTCTGACGTGGTTGTTCTCCTCTGCTGAATTGCACTTGTACTGACTGCCGTGAATCAACCCAAGATCTTGCAAATAAGAACCAACTATTACTCCACATCTTTATTTTCTTTGCTCAACGACGGACATCTTGAAACAAAACGCAACATAACCCTGCCTGATAGTAGTGTGTTTGAATTTTGATTAGTGGTAGGTGCTAAAGACTCATTGCTAGCAAGAGAACTGGTCTTGCAAAAAAGGATTCACTCGCTGAGTCCAAATTCACAGGCTGCATCCTCAGAAAGTTTTTTTATTTTTTTATTGCCAATTATAGGGCTGCATAACGTGACTCCTGGTGCGACGCGAACGCACATCACGTGACACACGAATTCAGCCTTGAAACTGGCATTCGTTAAATGGCGACGGATGCTGAGCGGAGACTACAGACGTATATTTTAAAGTCATTTCCCATATTACTCTTTCAAATATCTATTCAGAAACTCTCAACATATAAGGACATACTGATTGAGAGAAAACAGGGGGGGGGGGGCTGAGAGTGGACAGGTTTGGTGAACCCCCGACATCTGGTCAAATCAGAGCAGGGGGTGTTTTATGATGTTGGGGGAAACAGAACAACTGATTGCTTACCTCTGCAGCTGGTTAACCAGTGCAGAGGTCTTAGCACTTTGTTTACGATGTTGTGGGAACAAACAGAATATTTTTTCCCCCTCAGCAACTGGTTAATCAATATAGTCTCCATTCCAACACAATCGTACAATCAAGACAATTTGTCAACCCTAACAATCTTGGGCCAGGAACTGAGCAGGAAAAAGGTTTCTCACCTGTGTGTGTTGTGTTTATTTTTAAGTGACTGTTCTGAGAGATTCTTTGACCACAAACTGAGCAGGAAAAAGGTTTCTCACCTGTGTGTGTTCTTGCATGTGTTTTTAAATGTCGCTTCTGAGAGAATCTTTGGCCACATCTTTTTTGATGAAAAGACACACCTTGTCCTTTTGCTCGTTAGGCATGACTGTTGTCACATTCAAACTTGTACATAAAGGAGAATCAAAATCAGGACTCGACCCTGCTTTCCAAGACCAGCGCTTCAACCAGCTATGAGGTTCGAGAACACTAACTGGTTCTCAAACTTGGCCCAGCTATCTTGCTTTGCTTGCTCGCAAAATAGTAGCATGGTAGTTAAACGTGCCTATTGATTTGTGACACATCCTAATTTCGCAATATTGTACATGAATAGTTTATAGTTTATTAGTAACAGCTATAGATCAGACCTTGTAGCACAGTAGTTAGGGTACTGGTTTAGTAAACAAGGGGTTATGAGTTCATTTCTCACTGAGCCCTGATAATATGCTTAACAATTGCTGTGCAAGCTGAATTTATAATAGTTGAGGGTGTAATTACACGTATCTTGTCCATGGTACTGGTGACCAGCAGTTGTGTGATGAGTTGTTGTCTTTGGGGACATGAAGGGAAATTTTATAGTTTCTCATGGCACACAAATGTGTCCACACTGGTTGAAATTCACTGGCCTAGAGTCCTGGTTAGACTACATTTTCAAGAGTTTCTTTTGGTTCATCTTCTAAAAGGTTGACACAGTTTAGCCAAGCAAGGCCGCGTAGCTTAGTGATAAGAGCACTAGAATTGTAAATCAGAGGGTGTGAGTTAAATTCACACTCGGGTCTGACAGACAGCTACATCTGCTAACCTTGCTTGTTTGTTTGTTTTTTGTTTGTTTGTTTATTTTCACATACAAAAACAATTTAAAATGTACATAGATTAAATAAATGTGATGGAGAATGTCTAAAAAACCCTCCAGGGGCTTGCGAAGTGGCATTCTCCAGATATATGAATACATTCGATCTCTTTGTGTGTCTTGGCATGTGAAGAAATTGACAATAAAGCAGACTTTGACTTTGACTTGATTTAAGATAAAATTTCAATGGATAGAGAAATATGCATCCTAATACATGTCATACAGATGAAAAAAATATATAACAGGGATAAGGCATACAACATACAACAATAAGGAAAATACACCAAAACTATAACTAAAGAGAATAATGAATGGATCCAGGTTCATTTAGCATACCATTTGGAAAGTATTTAGTGTCTAAGAGAAGTGATTTCAGAGCCTTCTTAAATTGGTCCCATAAAAATAGTGGCAGCGAATTGTAAATCTTTGACCCTCTGTAGCCTATGTTAAACTGAGTTTGGGCTGTACGGGCTATTGGTGGTCTGAGGTCATTTGAGCTGCGTGTGGGGTAATTATGGACCTGAGAATTATGTCTAAATAAGTTATGAAAAAATAGGGGAAGGGTTCTCCCCAATGAGCCATGAACAAAGAGACCAATTTGAAGACGATTGACTTGAAAAACAGTGAGGACACCTAGCCGAGTAAAAAGAGGCTGAGATGAATGTTTCGTATGTACACAACATATTACTCTTAGAGCTCAAGTTTGGCCTGGTGAGTACTAGGTCAAGCGATACTACAATAGTAAATATACGGCTCGATCATTGAATAGTATAGCATATGGCTACCTCGGAGCTTATTAGATGAAGGGTTTTACGCACAATACCAATGCTCTTGGCCATTTTTGTGGAAATAGTCATGATATGACATTTCCAGGACAATGATCCATCAATCATAATGCCAAGGAATTGTGTAGAACACACGTTAATTATAGGGATGTTATCAATATATTTTGCTGGTGATTTGTTAAATATATGAGATTTGAGACGATAACATATGAAGTTTGATTTTTTTAATATTAAGTGATCATTTGAATGTGCTTGATATATGTAACTATTGAATGTAACTGTATGCTGATACATATGCTTAATTTGAATGTGCCTCATATTGGTTCAGCAGTTCATTTTTTCGGACATTTTTCTCAGTTGTCATTGTCATCCCAGTGTCAAAGTTCAATGTGGCTTAGAATAATATTGAATGTTTCGTGACTTGGAAGAAATTCAAGAGGTAGTGGCATAGTGGTTCTCTCAACTCATTTCAGTTTCATTTATGGTCTATTCTTCGGAGATGGTTCAGGTTTTAAACATGACCACGGCCAAGATCTTGAGGTATGGCGTCACAGATGACGAGATGGTGGACGAACTGCAGAAGAGAATTGCAGACGAAACCAGCATCCCTGCAGCCCAGCCGGAGTTGCTGCTGGAGGCCGGCTCAGCCTTGGAGCCTCACGGGCCGGCCACGCAGTGCGCCATCGATTACACCGTAACTCATATTGAATCGTTCTCGCATGAAAAAAATGTCAATGGTACATCATCATCATCGGTTTAAAGTCCGCTTTCCAGGCGCCGCTGGGTTGGACTGGGTTCTCGATATGGCTTTCTTCCATACTGAGAATATTTTTGGAGCAAAACTTTTTCCAGTCGGATGCCCTTCCTGACACCAACCCAAGGGGAAATTGATTTTCTGGAGGGGTTGACTCCCTTAGCCCATTCCTCTCCCGAGGAGCCCACTGGGCAGTGGTACTATTTAACCCATAGTTGGGGTCTGGTTCGTGGGCACCAGGGCGTGTCCACACACCGGTGGGCCTGCGTGCCGCACGTCTAGGGGCCAAACCTCCTCCGAGTCCCTTGTAGTTTAGCCTGGGTCCGTGTTGTACCCACTTACCATGTGTCGCCGCATGGAGGCACTACATAGGGCTTGCTGTTAAAGAGGCTATGTACTGGCAGGGAGAGACTTACGCACTCGGCTCTCCCGTTCGCATACTGCTAGCCAGCGGTGAGGGTTGACAGTGAGAAGTGACATGCACTGGGCACTCCACCAACACACTAGACGCATCACAACAACCCGACTTGGTCTTATGAAGTCAGACACACCACATCATGTCTCAAATCTCACACTATGTGCAGGAGATAGATGGGCGGCGGACAGACTTCCCTCTCGTTTTCCTGTTTGATCGCTCATCTTGTAGTTCCGAACCACCGTTGACTCCTCGCGTCCTCCCTGAAAACATCCGTTTTCTCCATGAGTCTTCCTCCTCCATTTGTTGGAATTAAAATGTATTTTATTCTTAGTGTGTGCCATAGAATAGTGGAACTCTTTAAACATTCTTAGTATTAGAATTACCAACATAGAAAATAAGGCAGAAATTGTATTACTGTATTATTGCTTAATCGCGTGACCCAATGTAACATTATTCAGTTTGAACATTAAAAAAGGGCTAATGGGAAAATAAAAAAAACATTAATATCAATTATATTGTAAAAATACTGTGTACGAAACACAAATATTGAATTTGTCACCATTTAACTATCAATTTTAAATTAATTTACAAAATTACTCTTTTTTCCACACTTTGATTTATTTTAACCCCCTTATTATCATATTATTTTTTGTGTAAAACCTATCAGATATACTACATAAAGCTAGATTTTATGATAGTTATTAATGGTAAAATTATTGTAGTCTTCTTCTTTACCAGAAAAGGATCCAAAGCGCGTTCTGCCTTACAGCCCTCTGAGGAGGACTTGTGGCCAGGTGTGGCACACCATCCGTTCCCTGAAGGAGGAATGGCAGAGACTGAGACTGCAGCAGGGACAGAAAGCAGCCAAGTAGGAAACACACACACGCACGCACACACATGAATGTGTGAACTGTATCCAAAAATGACAATATTTTCCTCCCAGCATGAGCTTGCTGAGACAAAACTTAGCCCTGTCCAAGCAGAAGAATGAGATGGTGTCCATGCACCAGAGACTCAAGGCCCAAGCTGGACTTCTTCAACACCACCCTTCATATAGACATGGACAAATGCCAGGAGCAGACCGCTACTGGAATTGGTATCATGTTAACTCTGTTTCTTTGAATGGGAACAGATCATTGGATTAATTGAATTTGAATGCAATTTGATGGTGGACCTTACCAGAAATGGACTGAAGTACAATCAGCGGCGAAGATAGTATTAGAAGTTCCGATGGATTTCAAGTCCATCGCCTTATCCACCATGTATTTATTATTATTACATAGTGTGCTTGTGGCCGAGTGGTTAAGGAGATGGACTAGAAATACATTGGGGTCTCACCTCGTAGGTCCGGGTCCTGCCGACAACGATCCAAATTTATTCTCATGGTGTAATATTAAGTTAAAGTTAAAAGTTAAAGTCCCAATGATCGTCACACACACATCTGGGTGTGGTGAAATTCGTCCTCTGCATTTAACCCATCCCCGTGTGATTTTAATCCATCCCCTGGGGGAGAGGGGAGCAGTGAGCAGCAGCGGTGCCGTGCTCGGGAATCATTTGGTGATCTAACCCCCCAATTCTAAGCCCTTAATGCTGAATGCCAAGCAGGGAGGCAATGGGTCCCATTTTATAGTCTTTGGTATGACCCGGCCGGGGTTTGAAACCACAACCTTCCAGTCTCAGCTGAGATACTCACCACATTTGTACGGTGTGTACTACACAGTGTGTTGTTGTGGCCGAGTGGTTAAGGCGATGGACTAGAAATCCATTGGGGCCTCCCCTCGCAGGTTCGAGTCCTGCCAACAATGATTTAGAATCTCGTGTTGTATTATGAGATACTCACCACATGCATTTAAACATTGTGTGTCACAGTGTGTTGTTGTGGCCGAGAGGTTTAGGTGATGGACTAGAGATCCATTGGGTCTCCCCTCGCAGGTTTGGTTCCTGCTGACATTTCAGATTTTGAATTAGAATCTTGCTAGCTCCTCGCAATATGCATTTTGACAATGTGAAGACCTCGCCAGTGTGTGTTGTTGTGGCCGACTGGTTAAGGCGATAGACTTGAAATCTGTTGGGGTCTCACCTGGCAGGTTCAGGTCCTGCAGACAATGATCCATAATTTTTATTAGAATCTCGTGGTGTATTATGAGATACTCACCACATCCATTTTAACAGTGGGTATTACAGTTTGTGTTGTTGTGGCCGAGTGGTTAAGGCGATGTACTAGAAACCCATAGGGGGTCTCCCCTCTTAGGTTCAAATCCTGCTGACAACATTTCCATCCATCCATCCATCCATCCATCCATCTTCTTCCGCTTATCCGGGGTCGGGTCGCAGGGGCAGCAGCTTTAGGAGGGACTCCCAGACTTCCCTCTCCCCAGCCACTTCATCCAGCTCATCCCGGGAGATCCCAAGGCGTTCCCAGGCCAGCTGAGAGACATAGTCTCTCCAGCGCGTCCGGGGTCGTCCCCGGGGTCTCCTACCGGTGGGACATGCCCGGAACACCTCCCCAGGGAGGCGTCCAGGAGGCATCCTGATGAGATGCCGGAGCCACCTCATCTGGCTCCTCTGAACGTGGAGGAGTAGCGACTCTACTCCGAGTCTCTCCCGGATGACCGAGCTTCTCACCCTATCTCTAAGGGAGAGCCCGGACATCCTGCGGAGAAAACTCATTTCGGCCGCTTGTATCCGGGATCTCGTTCTTTCGGTCACGACCCATAGCTCGTGACCATAGGTGAGGGTAGGAGCGGAAATCGACCGGTAAATTGAGAGCTTTGCCTTTTGGCTCAGCTCTCTCTTTACCACGACGGACCGGTACAGAGTCCGCATTACTGCCGACGCTGCACCAATCCGCCTGTCGATCTCGCGCTCCATCCTCCCCTCACTCGTGAACAAGACCCCAAGATACTTAAACTCCTCCACTTGGGGCAGGATCTCATCCCCGATCCGGAGAGGGCATTCCACCCTTTTCCGATCGAGGACCATGGACTCGGATTTGGAGGTGCTGACCCTCATCCCAACCGCTTCACACTCGGCTGCGAACCGCTCCAGTGAGAGCTGGAGATCACGGCCTGAAGAAGCCAACAGCACCACGTCATCTGCAAAAAGAAGAGACGCGATGCTAAGGTTTCCAAACTGGACCCCCTCAATGCCTCGGCTGCGCCTAGAAATTCTGTCCATAAAAATTATTAACAGAATCGGTGACAAAGGGCAGCCTTGGCGTAGTCCAACTCTCACTGGGAACGAATCCGATTTACTGCCGGAAATGCGGACCAAACTCTGGCATCGGTGATACAGGGACCGAACCGCCCTTATCAGTTGGCTCGGTACCCCGTACTCCCGAAGCACCCCCCACAGAACCTCCCAAGGGGCACGGTCGAACGCCTTCTCCAAGTCCACAAAACACATGTGGACTGGTTGGGCGAACTCCCATGCACCCTTGAGGATCCTGCTGAGGGTGAAGAGCTGGTCCACTGTTCCACGGCCACGACGAAAGCCACACTGCTCCTCCTGAATCCGAGGTTCAACCTCCCGACGGACCCTCCTCTCCAGCACCCCTGAATAGACCTTACCAGGGAGGCTGAGGAGTGTAGTCCCCCTGTAATTGGAACACACCCGCCGGTCCCCCTTCTTAAAGAGGGGAACCACCACCCCAGTCTGCCAATCCAGAGGCACTGTCCCTGATGTCCACGCAATGTTGTAGAGGCGTGTCAGCCATGACAGCCCCACAACATCCAGAGCCCTTAAGAACTCCGGGCGGATCTCATCCACCTCGCCACCGAGGAGTTTTTTAACTACCTCAGTGACTTCGACCCCAGAGATTGGAGAGTCCGCCTCAGAGTCCCCAGGCCCTGCTTCCACAATGGAAGGCGTGTAGGTGGAATTGAGGAGGTCTTCGAAGTATTCTCCCCACCGACACACGACGTCCCGAGTCGAGGTCAGCAGCACGCCATCCCCACTGTAAACAGTGTTGACGTTGCACTGCTTCCCCCTCCTGAGACGCCGGATGGTGGACCAGAATTTCCTCGAAGCCGTCCGGAAGTCATTCTCCATGGCCTCGCCAAACTCCTCCCACGCCCGGGTTTTTGCCTCAGCAACCGCCGAAGCCGCGTTCCGCTTGGCCATCCGGTACCTGTCAGCTGCCTCCGGAGTCCCGCAGGCCAAAACGGCCCGATAGGACTCCTTCTTCAGCTTGACGGCATCCCTTACCGCCGGTGTCCACCAGCGGGTTCGGGGATTGCCGCCACGACAGGCATCAATGACCTTACGGCCACAGCTCCGGTCGGCCGCCTCAACAATGGAGGCGCGGAACAAGGTCCACTCGGACTCAATGTCCCCCGCCTCCCCCGGGACGTGGGAAAAGCTCTGCCGGAGGTGGGAGTTGAAGCTCTTCCTGACAGGGGATTCTGCCAGACGTTCCCATCAGACCCTCACAGAGCGTTTGGGTCTGCCAGGTCAGACGGGCATCTTCCCCCACCATCGGAGCCAACCCACCACCAGGTTGTGATCAGTTGACAGCTCCACCCCTCTCTTCGCCCGAGTGTCCAAAACATGCGGCCGCAAGTCCGATGACACGACTACAAAGTCGATCATCGAACTGCGGCCTAGGGTGTCCTGGTGCTAAGTGCACACATGGACACCCTTATGTTTGAACATGGTGTTCATTATAGAAAATCCGTGTCGAGCACAGCAGTCCAATAATAGAACACCGCTCGGATTCAGATCGGGGGGGGGGCCGTTCCTCCCAATCACGGCCTTCCAGGTCTCACTGTCATTGCCCACGTGAGCACTGAAGTCACCCAGTAGAACGATGGAGTCCCCAGAAGGAGCGCTCTCCAGCACTTCCTCCAGGGACTCCAAGAAGGGTGGGTACTCTGAGCTGCCGTTTGGTGCATAGACACAAACAACAGTCAGGACCCGTCCCCCCACCCGAAGGCGGAGGGAGGCTACCCTCTCGTTCACTGGGGTGAACCCCAATGTGCAGGCGCCCAGCCGGGGGGCAATAAGTATACCCACACCTGCTCGACGCCTCTCACCGTGGGCAACTCCAGAGTGGAAGAGAGTCCAGCCCCTCTCGAGAGGGCTTGTACCGGAACCCAAACTGTGCGTGGAGGCAAGTCCGACTATGTCTAGTCGGAACTTTTCTGCCTCGCACACCAGCTCGGGCTCCTTTCCAGCCAGAGAGGTGACATTCCATGTCCCAAGAGCCAGCTTCTGCAGCCGGGGATCAGACCGCCAAGGTCCCTGCCTTTGGCCGCCGCCCAGGTTACACTGCACCCGACCCCTTTGGCCCCTCCCACAGGTGGTGAGCCCATGGGAAGGGGGACCCACGTTTCCTTTTCGGGCTGCGCCCAGCCGGGCCCCATGGGCGAAGGCCCGGCCACCAGATGCTCGCCTTCGAGCCCCGCCTCCAGGCCTGGCTCCAGAGGGGTACCCCGTTTACCTGCGTCCGGGCGAGGGAAAACGAAATCCTGACATTTTTTGCCAAATTACAATGGACTGACGTGCCCGTTCAAATGGGTACCACCAGAAATTAAACTGCATTGATAAACGAGGGCTTAAATGTGATTGTCTGTCTGCACTCGGCATAATTTCTCTGTTTAGAATAGAATAGAATAGAATAGAATAGATCTTTATTGTCATTGTCACATGTACAACGAAATTTAAAAAGTGCCAACCGATCCGCGCATGCGATAAAAAAAATATAGAATAAATAGAATAAAAGAAAAAAAAACAAGCTAAAAACCCACGGAAGAACATACACAGACATAATCATTTACGTTTAGCTGCATTCAATGTGACTACCGCTGTAGGATAAAAACTGTTGGCGAATCTGCTAGTCCTCGACCTAATTAATCTGTAGCGTCTGCCTGATGGCAACAGTTCGAAAAGGGAGTGGCCAGGGTGGGAAGTGTCCTTCAGAATGTTCTGTTTTTTTTAGACAGCGGGTTCTGTGTAGGTCTTCCAGTGTGGGGAGAGGGCAGCCAATGATCTTCTGTGCTGTGTTGATGACCCCTTGGAGCTTTTTCCTCTGAGCAGCAGTGCAGCTGGGGTACCAAACACATATACAGTACGTTAAAGTGCTTTCTATGGAGCAGCGATAGAAGGACACCAGCAGTCTCCGTGTAATGCTGTGCCTCCTCAGCACCCTTAAAAAGTAGAGTCTATGTTGGGCCTTTTTAAGCAGCTCAGAGGTGTTCACGCCCCAGGTGAAGTCCTCCTCGATGTGGACTCCCAGGTAGCGGAAGGAGGACACCCTCTTCACACAGACCCCGTCGATGATGAGTGGTGGAATGTCCGTTTTATTTTTCCCCCTAAAATCAATGACCAGTTCTTGGGTTTTAGCCGTGTTTAGGAGCAGATTGTTCTCTCCGCACCACTCCGATAGCTGGACCACTTCGTCCCTGTAGGCAGACTCATCCCCCTTTGAGATGAGCCCCACCACGGTTGTGTCATCCGCAAATTTCACGATGGTGTTGCTGCGGTGGGCGGGGGTGCATGCATGTGTGTAGAGCGTGTAAAGCAGTGGGCTCAGTACGCAGCCCTGTGGGGAGCCGGTACCAAGACTGAGAGGTGTGGATGTATGACGGCCCACTTTCACCCTCTGGCTGCGACCCGTCAGGAAGCTCTTAATCCACCTGCACGTATTATGTGGAAGTCCCAGGCCCTCCAGTATGTCCACCAGTCTGTGGGGGAGGATGGTGTTAAAAGCAGAGCTAAAGTCCACGAAGAGCATCCGCACATAGCTCCCCGGCTGCTCCAGGTGGGACAGTGCAGCGTGGAGGGCTGTAGCTACTGCGTCCTCTGTGGATCTATTTGCCCTGTAGGCAAACTGGTGGGGGTCAAAACCTCTGAACAGGAGTGCTGTGATGTGACCCCGTACCAGCTTTTCAAAGCACTTCATGACCACCGGGGTGAGTGCGACTGGCCGGTAGTCATTGAGGCTGGTGATGTGGCGTTTCTTGGGCAGGGGGACTATAGTGGAGGATTTTAAACAGGATGGGACGGTGGACTCAGTAAGGGACTGGTTGAAAATCTTTGTGAAGACTCCAGCCAGCTGATCTGCGCAGTCCTTCAGGACACGCCCAGTGACGCCGTCAGGACCCGCAGCCTTCCTCGGGTTGATGGTCCGCAGCGTGCGCCTCACCTCGTGCTCCTTCACTGTGAGGGTGAAGCTGCTGCGGTCTGTGGGATGTGATGTGGCCCCTTCAGGTGGCTCGGACTCGAACCGGGCGAAGAAGGTATTGAGGACCTCTGCCAGTGAGGCGTCCCCCTCAGCAGCTCCGATGGTGGTTCTGTAGTTGGTGAGATGCTGGACTCCCTGCCACACCTGCTTGCTGTTGTTGCTGTCCAGGTGATCCTCAATCCTCTTCTTGTAGGCAAGCTGGGCCTCTCTGATGCCTCTCCTCAGGTTGGCTCTGGCTGTGCTGTAGAGAGCCCCGTCCTCAGACCTGAGGGACAGGGCGGTGTCCCTCTCCTCCAGCAGCCGAAGGACCTCCCGGGTCATCCAGGGCTTCTGGTTGGGGTATATCCGTATAGGTTTGTCCACTGTGACAGTGTCTGTGCAGTGCTTAATATAACACAGAACACTGTCTGTGAACACGTTCAAGTCCCGGTGTTCGAAGATGTCCCAGTTAGTCCTGTCGAAGCAGTCCTGCAACTGAACATGTTCACATATATGTCGGTATGAATTATGTGAACGTATGACTGTTGCACGGAGTATGATATAGGCAGCTATCCGTTGCAATATTGATATTTTCACAGAGAAAGGATACTCCGGTTTCGCAGAGCATAAAAAAAATTGACTTAGACTTAGACTTAGACAAACTTTATTGTCATTTTGTCAACACTAGGTGCTGAGATAGACTCTTGTTGTTCCTCCCCACGGAAATCTTTAGTAAAAGGCGAAAGATTTATTCGATCTGAAGAGAAACGAGTGATCTGAAAATCTGAGTCAAAACGGGCCACCCCACTGCTGGTCTCACCAAATTCACAGGCGGTCTCACACTCAAATTGCAGCAACCATTCCTTCTAATACAAACAATAGACGTTCATAGATTTACTATAATTAGAAGGACACAACCTAAATAGAAGGTTTAAACGAGTATTTTGTGTTCATTAATGTCTCACTTACTTTAAACCTTGTTGGCGCACAGGATTGTAGGTACTGGATCGAACACTGACGGCGCTCGTTCTTTCAAGCAGCGTCACCTATCGATTGGGCGTCTATTTTGAGTATTGAAGGTAAAAACAGTTGTATGTCTTGGTACGTGTACTTTTGGTATGAGAGAACGGGAAATGATCCCATCTCTGTGTTTTATTTCAAAATGTGTACCGTAATTTTCGGACTATAAGTCGCGTTTTTTTTTCCATAGTTTGGGTGGGGGGGCGACTTATACTCAGGAGCGATTTATATACATATATATGGGGTTTTTTCACTTTTTTGGGCATTTTATGGCTGGTGCGACTTATACTCCGGTGCGACTTATAGTCCGAAAATTACGGTAATTTCATTATTTTACTCAACACAAATCGGGAAACAAAATACGATCGTAATTTCTCAAATGATTTCTCAAATTTCAAAAATGCTCTATATCAAAGTCAAAAGTCAAAGTCAAAGTCAGCTTTATTGTCAATCCCTTCATATGTCAAGACACACAAAGAAACCGAAATTCCGTTTCCTCCATCCCACGGTGACGAGACATACAAGTAGGCGACACAAAACAAAAACAAGAAGGCACAAACCATAAATAATAAATAATAAATAAAATAAAATGAGCGATGAATAAAAACAGACCAATAACCCATTGAATATGAGGGGCAAAACCGAGCCAGTGAGCATACAGCAAGAACAGGACGCTACGCTGAAAGGGGGAGCGAGTTCAGGATCCTAACAGCCTGGAGTACGAAGCTGTTGGAAAGTCTGGTGGTGCGGGAGCGCAGGCTCCTGTACCGCCTCCCAGAGGGCAGAAGTTCAAACAAAGAGTGAGCGGGGTGACTCACATCACTCACAATCTTGGTCGCCTTGCGAGTGAGATGGGAGGTGTAAATGTCCTTCAAGGAGGGGAGAGAAGCACCAATAGTCTTACTAGCCGTTTTCACAATGCGCTGCAGGGCCTTCAAGTCTTGGTCAGTGCAGCTGCCACCCCAGACAGCAATACAGCTGGAGAGGACGCTCTCAATGGTGCCGCGGTAAAAAGTAGTCATGATGGCCGGAGGAGTCCCCGCTCGCCTGAGTTTCCGAAGGAAGTACAGGCGGCGCTGGGCCTTCTTCGCCAGCGACGCGGTGTTGGTGGACCAGGAGAGATCCTCACTGATGTGCACCCCCAGGAACCTGGCGCTGCTCACTCTCTCCACCACAGCACCGTCGATGGTCAGCGGCAGGTGTTGGGCGTGACCCTTCCGGAAGTCAACGACAATCTCCTTGGTCTTGTCGACGTTCAGCAGGAGGTTGTTGTCCCTGCACCACGCGGTCAGAAGGTCAACCTCCAGCCTGTATGGAGTCTCGTCTCCCTTGGTGATGAGACCCACCAGAGTCGTGTCGTCAGCAAACTTCACTATGCGGTTGCCGCTGCAGGTGGCAGCGCAGTCATGCGTCAGGAGGGTGAAGAGCAGCGGACTGAGCACGCAGCCTTGGGGGGCCCCTGTGCTCAGCGTGATGCTGGCGGAGATCTTGTCGCCAACACGTACCACCTGTGGCCTCTGACAGAGGAAGTCCAGTAGCCAGTTGCAGAGGCCGGTACTGAGGCCCAGCTTGTCAAGTTTGCTGATGAGACGCTGCGGCACAATGGTGTTGAAGGCAGAACTGAAGTCCACAAACAGCAACCTCACATACGAGTCCTTCCCCTCCAGGTGGGTGAGGGCCGAGTGGAGGGCAGAGCAGATGGCATCCTCAGAGGACCGTTTGGCTCGGTACGCAAACTGGAAGGGGTCAATGGTGGGAGGGAGAACTGACCGGATGTGCTCCAAGACAAGCCGCTCAAAGCACTTCATGACGATGGGCGTAAGTGCCACGGGGCGGTAGTCATTGAAGCAGGACGGAGCAGGCTTCTTCGGCACAGGTACGATGGTGGCTGCTTTGAAACTCGACGGGACGATGGCCTGCTGCAGGGAAGTGTTAAAGATGTCCGTGAAGACACCCGTCAGCTCACCAGCGCAGTCCTTCAGCGCTCGACCCGGGATGTTGTCCGGGCCCGCCGCCTTACGGATGTCGATAGCGGCAAGCGTCCTCCTCACGCTGTCGGCGGAGAGGCACAGGGGCAGCTCGTGGGAAGGGGGAGTGGCCTTCAGCGGGCAAGTGCTGTTCTGAGCGTCGAAGCGAGCAAAGAAGCGGTTGAGGTCATTGAGCAGACGGACGTCGCCATCACAGCTCTGCGGCGCGGGCTTGTAGTCCGTGATGGTCTGAATGCCCTGCCAAAGGCGCCGTGCGTCCCTGCTGTCCTTGAAGTGGGCGGTAATTTTGCCCGAGAACGCCCTCTTCGCTTCTTTGATGCCCCGGGACAGGTCGGCCCTCGCAGTCCTCAAGCCAGCCTCATCCCCCGCCCGGAAGGCTTTGTCCCTGGCCCTCAGCAGCCTGAAGACAGCCCCCGTCAGCCATGGCTTCCGGTTTGCCCGAGTGACGACGGATACTGAGTGTGTCACATCATCAATGCACTTCCCGATGTAGGAGGAAACAGAGTCAGTATACTCCTCAATGTCCGCCCGACCGTCGCAAGTGGCCGCCCTCCTAAACACGTCCCAGTCGGTAGAGCCAAAGCAGTCACGAAGCGCATCTCTCTTATATCTTATATCTATATCTCTCTTGCGTCGCGAATACCGTTTTTTCCCATGTATAATGCGCAAAATTTAACTACTTTATTGTCCTAAAATCTGGGGTGCGCATTATACATGGGTACAATTTTTTTTATTTTTTTTTTTTTTTTTTGACACGTTAGCTATATAAAGAGCGAGAGTTCAGTTCTCTACCTAAATGCGTATTACAGGTAATATTTTATTACACAACACTTTGCCTTGTTCCTTTCTTCTCTGCTGTTCACTTCAAACACGCTCCATACGAACACAATGCTCTCGTATCAGACGCTTGCTCGAGCACCTGCTCGTTTGCTGTCACAATGTATGCTACACAAATCCGAAACATTTCTTCGCTATCGAGTTTACTAGCGCATGCGCAATGATACTGACCGGCAGAATAACAACCGGTTGTTCCCAAAGATTATCTTTTTTCTGAAATAATTTTACGTTTACGGACTTAAGTAACCCGGCCGGGTCATACCAAAGACTATAAAAATGGGACCCATTGCCTCCCTGCTTGGCACTCAGCATTAAGGGTTGGAATTGGGGGGTTAGATCACCAAATGATTCCCGAGCGCGGCGCCGCTGCTGCTCACTGCTCCCCTCTCCCCCAGGGGATGGATCAAAATCACACGGGGATGGGTCAAATGCAGAGGACAAATTTCACCACACCCAGATTTGTGTGTGACGATCATTGGGACTTTAAAAAAGAAAAAAGAAAAAGAAAAAAAAAGTCAAAATTTGGGTGCGTATTATACATGGGTACAGGCTTTTTTCCAGCATTGACATGCCATTTTTAGGGTGCGTATTATACATGGGGGCGCGTTATACATGGAAAAAAACGGTAATTGAGGCTTTTGACGTTGCTGGCATGGTTTGGAGTGTAATTCACCTCCATTGCGATGGTGGCGTTTGATATTTGACATTTGAATATAAATCTGTCATTTTACTTTAGGAAGTAAAAGTTGTTTTCTAGAAATCCATACTTTTGATGTATGAGGAACAACAATCAGGCGCATTCTTCAAAAAGACCGACCTACAGCCGACAAAAAGGTTTTGATACGTTCATATCATGTAACGAGTCAGGAACGTGGTAATTACATATTATTTTGCATTGACTAATTTGGTTAATACAGTTTAGCAAGCAAATGCACAGTTCCAGAGTACAGTTAATAACATGCTCAAAAGCGTTCAGTGTGTCACAGCACCGCAGACCTAAACTCCATGTGCGTACTACAGAGCGTGATTTTTGTTTTAATCAGAAAGACCAGGGGAGAGCGCGAATGCAGTCCACCACTGTTGTGTTTATACGGAGTAGAGATGAACGCTAATGCAACTTCTTTTTTCAGCAACTTTTTATTTTCTCCCCACTCGTGTCTCACATAGCAGTACAATGCCCCTGGCGCACTACAGAGCCCCCAACTGTCAACATTATGCGAGACCTCCAATAACACACTATATAATATTATAGTTTCAACATACGGTAATACCACATCTCCCTTTTTCCAGAGATCATAGGGTAGACTGCCTTTGTCTCGTCAGACCTTAGAGGATTATTCTGCCTATTGTGTAGAAAGGTCTGTTCCTAACCTTTGCCAAGGTCTTTCAGGGCACCCTGATGGCATGAGTGACTCTTTTGGGTTGTGTCGCTCTTGTATGCATGTCCTGCAGTTCAGTATTATTTCGTTCACTTGCTGGCTGTGTCCTGGCCACCACACAGATTGACGTGCACGTGCTTTACATTTCACGACACCTAAATGTCCTTCGTGTAATTTGAATAGCATGTCGTTCCTCATTGCAGAAGGTATTACCAGTCGTGTGTCCTTTAGCAGTAAGCCATCTTTCACTGTTAATGTAGCTCGCTCCAGCCAGTAGTTTTTCAGCGCTGTTTTGCATGTGCTGGCCATCCTTCCATGCACATGGTCATGACACGCGAGCAGACACTGTCGGCTTTCAACTGCTCTTTCAGGTTTTCTGTATATGATGAGCTGACAGGTAGACTCTCAGTGACACAGACCACAAATATGTTTGTGCTCTCCATCAGCTCCTGGTCATCAGTTTACAGGTGCACGTGAAAGTGTGTCTGCTGTCCAAAGCGACTTTCCTGGTACGTGCACGATGGAGTATGAGTAGCGCATCAGCCTCATACTGAAACCCTGGATTCTCTGTGGCAAAAGATCCAGTGCTTGGGCTCCGAGCAGGCTGAGAAGGGGTTTATGGTCGGTCTCCAGGCAAAACTCCTTTCCGATGAGGAAATCCCGAAACCGTTCACAGGCCAATGTGAGGCCCATGTGAGGCCCATGTGAGGCCCAGAGCCTCCTTCTCCACCTGTGCGTATCGTTGCTCAGTTGGAGTGAGTGACCGTGATGTGTAAGCCACAGGCTTCCATCCTTCCCCCCATTTCTGGAGAATTACACCCCCCAAACTATACGATGATGCATCAGCAAATACTTTGGTGTCTCTGCCCGGGTCATACATAGCCAGCACCGGAGGAGAGGACAGAGCTTTCTTTAGGTCTTCAAACGCTGCTGCCTGGTCCACGTCCCAGACCCAGCAGTTTTTCTTTGAGAAGAGGTCACGGAGCGGTTTATCTTTTTCAGCTAGCTGGGGAATAAACCTTCCCAGCTGGTTGACCATGCCGAGAAAACTCCTTAATTCACTAGCATTTGTGGTCTCTGTCATGTCTGTGATGGCCTCTGTCTTTCTTGGGTCAGGGCGGATGCCTGTGGCTGTGATTATATGGCCCAGGAAGACTACTTCGCTCTTGGAGATTTCACACTTGTCCACATTCAGTGTGATGCCTGCTTTTTCTAGTCTTTGTAGCACGGCATTAAGTCGAGTGTCATGCTCTTCCTGGTCCCGCCCCCACACCAACAGATCATCGATGTGACAAACCACACTGTTTGAGCCCCTCTGTGATCTCCGCCATCCTGCACTGGAAATGTTCGGGCGCAGAAGCGATGCTAAATGGAAGTCGGTTAAAGTGGAACCGTCCGAAGGGCGTTATGAATGTAGTGTACTTGGCTGACTCCTCCGTTAATGGAATCTGCCAAAAGCCCAAGTTGGCATCCAACTTGCTGAACAGTTTTGCTCCAGTAAGCGTTCCCAGGTTTTGTTCCACAGATGGGAGAATGTATTTTCCACGGTACATATACACATTCAAGCCGGTTAAATCCACACACAACCGCACCTTTCTTTTGTCCTTTTTGGGCACGACCACCATGCCGGCACACCAATCAGTTGGCTCCTCCACCCGGCTGATGACGCCCAGAGCTTCCATGCGGTGGAGCTCTCTCTTGACTTCACCCACCAGAGGTAGTGGAATCCTCCTGGTTTTTTTTACTGAATATGGCACGGCACCTGGCTTGAGCTTTATGGTGTATGGTTGTTGTAGCTTACCCAGACCGCTGCGCAACTTGGGGTAACTTGCCTTGATGGTCTCCATGTCTATGCTGTCAACTCGGATAAGCAAGCCAAGGGCTTTAATGGCTGGCAACCCAAGCAATGGCGTGCTCAGGTTTTGAACAACATAAACACAACCTTCTCCATGGTCTGCTTGGCTCCTTTCCTCAGCTGCAGTCTGGTGAACCCTGACACGTCCAGTGGAATCCGTCCTGGACCCAACAAGGGTTTTTCTGGCTTTTTGAGAACAGGCTGCTTTGTGTTGGAAAATATGTTTTTAAACTCAGTCTGTGATACAGCAGACAGCAGCGGAATTTCGGTTTCTTTGTGTGTCTTGACATATGAAGGGATTGACAATAAAGCTGACTTTGACTTTGACTTGACTTTGAAAAGTAACATCCGCACCAGTATCGAGTTTGAAGGTGACATTTCTATCTATTATGGTTATATCAGCAGTCCATGTATGGCTATCTGATGTCACTGAGCCCAGAAAGAAGCTTTCCTCCTCTTCCTCTATACCGTGCACAGCTTTACCTGCACGACACAGACGCTGGTAGTGACCTTTTTTACCACACGTGTGGCACTTGGCATCGTTGGCAGGGCACTCGTGCTTAGAGTGAGGTGCGACACCACATTTGTAGCACTGGTTTATGTTGCTGAGTGGCTTAGCTCCATTACTTTTGAACTTATTGAATCTTGGCTTTTCTTTTTGCTTTCGGCCTTTACATACTCTGTCTACAGAGCAAACATCCATCTGCTTTACACCACTGGCGTCACTCCTCAGTGTGTTTTGCTGCTTTTTAATCTCCTCAGATTGTCTAGCCATGTTATAGCCTTTTCAAGATTCAAATCTCGCTCCATTTGCATGCGTTCTGAGAGCCGTGTGTCAGCCAGTCCAACCACTATCCAGTCCCTGATTAGCTCATCATGCAATGTCCCATAATTACAGTGTTCAGCTAATGCATACAGAGTGGTGATAAATGCATCAACAGTCTCATTTGTTTCCTGTTTTCGCATATTAAAGCGTGCTCGTTCATAAACAATGTTCTTTTTCACTATAAAGGTGAAGTGGAAACCATCTCTCACTTTAATGTAGTCACGCTGGTCTGCTTCAGTGACCTTCAAGCCTCTCAAAACGACATCTGCTTCGTCTCCCATACAGTATATCAAGGTATTCACCTGATTTTCTTCGGAGCTTGCTGTTAAGTTGCTTGCCTGACGGAATCTCTCATAACTCCTTATCCATTTTGTCCACTCGTGCGGCTTGGAAAAATCAAAGGGCTCCGGTGGTTGAATGCTAAACGTAGCGCTGGCTGTGTTAGCCATCACTCCGCTCGTCTTCTCCGTCACTCATTTGTCTTCCTCACACGTCTCGTCCTTTCCCTCCGCGGTGGACGTTTCTTCATGTGGGTTACTGTTTCACAGTACACCATGTTGTGTTTATACGGAGTAGAGATGAAGGCTTCTTTATTCAGCAACTTTTTATTTCCTCCCCACTCGTGTCTCAATAGCAGTACAATACCCTGGTGCACCACAGCGCCCCAACTGTCAATAATTATGCGAGACCTCCAATAACACACTATATAACAGGGGTCTCAAACTCCAGTCCTCGGGGGCCGCATTCCTACATGTTTTCCAAGTTTCCCTCGTGAAACACACCTGATTCAAATGATCAGTTCATCCTCACGTTCTGCAGGAGCCTGATAATTGAATCAGGTGTGTTTAACGAGGGAAACTGTAGGAATGCGGCCCCCGAGGACTGGAGTTTGAGACCCCTGCTATATAATATAGTTTCAACATACGATAATACCACAGCAGGGATGAGAATCTTCCGCGGATCCGCGGATTTCCGTGTTTTCTTCCATCGGAGGTATCATTTTTGTGAATCTTGTAGATCCGTTGAGAAAATAGTTTTTATATGGGGGGGCTGGCAGCAGTATTGCGACAACAACTGAATTATTTTCGGCAGCATTTTGGCGCTACTTTCGTCACATCATTTGCCTACTCATTTGCCTGATTAGCAAAAGTTTTAGCCAGCATGGCGAAGGTTTTAGAGAAAAAAGATGAGGATGGTGCCAGGGAAATAAAAGTCGAACAGGATCAGGAACTGCTTCAGATGGGCATGGCTCGAGAGCAGCGTCATTTTACAACTCGGAACACAAAGACGCTCTTAAAGCAATGCGACAGTTAGCGCCCGGCGCGCTGCGGTTGCACGATCGGACTATAATAAGCTCCCTGTGCACTTAGGTCCACTTGAATATTGGAAAGTACATCAGGAGTTTAAAAATATTTTCTAAATTTCAGTGACGGCTCTGTCACAATAATGCAACCAGCGCGGTGCAGTTGCGCGGTCGGCGACGCGCTACTGTTGCGCGGTCGGCGGTGCGCTGCAGTTGCGCGATCGGACAAAAATGCGCAAATGAAAAAATGCTTAAAAAAGTCTTGGAACGGATTAAAAATGTTCCATTATTTGTAATGGGAAAAATAGATTCGGAATTCGACCGATTCGCTTCTCAAACCGCCTTCTGGAACGGATTGTGGTCGAAAACCGAGGCTTGACTGTATTATATTCACCTTGGCAGCCCACCAAGCAGGAATATTTTTTTTAACAAAACTGTTGAAATCGAGTGATGAAATGAATGGTTTTGGGGTTGCTATACTGCCAAAATGCAGGAGTTTCCAGGGAGCTTTTCCCCCTGAGCCCCCTCTGGGCCGTTGCCCCTGGCCCCCTGCGGCCCCATGTGGTAGTTGGGGGCTGCCTTTTGCCGATGGGCACAACTGTAGTGTCCCTGCTAATGCAAACTTCCTGTGTTGCAGAGAAGAACCAGCGGACACACATAGTCATTGCCTGTCTTTTTGTACCTTTAATCAGGATTCTGCTATTGGCTGTAATGAAGATTTGGCACACAAATCGTTTGTATATTCCTGAATTGTAAAAGCGGTGCTTTCAGGCCTCCTCATTTTAACATTGTTTTAGTGATCAACACACCAAAACATCTGCAACAGAGAAAACTTGGCATTTTTTCTTTTGGTTTTTGTTGAACTGAAAACTGACATTGGAGGGGTCTGCAATCCATCTCGGGCCATGGTAACGGGGCTGATCGGAAACCAGTTTGTGGGGACAAGGACCGGGTGGATAAACTCAATCTGTTCTTCAACAGATTTGATTCCGCCTCCCTCCCGCCTCTTCACCTCGCTCCGCACCTCATTCTGCCACCTTCGACACTCCAGCCCCCCCGCCAGCTCACCAACCCCCTCTCACCCCCCCCCCCCCCCGAAGTCACTCTTCTGTCTCCACTCCATCACCCCGGTCTTCCGACATCCCCCTCTCCTTTACAGATCTCCAGGTGAGGAGTCACCTCAGTAAGATCGAGGCAGGGAAGACCCCGGGCCCAGACGGCATCTGGCCAAGACTGCTCAGGGACTGTGCGGACCAGCTGAGTGGTGTGGTCAGGTACCTGTTCAACCTGAGCCTGAACAAGGTCCCAGGACTGTGGAAGACCTCCTGCGTGGTCCCTGTACCGAAGGTGCCGCGCCCCAAGGAGCCTAACCACTTCAGGTCTATTGCCTTGACTTCCCACCTGATGAAGACTATGGAGAAGATCATCCTGGGTCACCTGCGTTTATTAGTGGGAGCGCAGCTGGACCCCCTGCAGTTTGCTTACCGGCCTGGTGTTGTGGTGGACGATGCAGTGATTTATTTACTGCACAGAACACTGCTTCACCTGGAGGACTATAGAGGCTTTGCAGTCATGTGATTTTATCACGTGATTTTGTGTTATGCCGCCATCTTGGCGGTCAACCGGTCAGCTCGTTCCTACGTGTTCGTACAGATTCAGTTTGATTTCTGCGCTACATTTTCACCGATTTCATCCGAATTATGGCTGATTTGCTATCCAATGAAGTTGGGCATTTGGATAAAGAATCCAAGAAACGTTACAGAGAGAAGTTGAACCTTGTTGGCACAACGGATCCGTACCTTTTACCGAGAAGCATGCTAAAATCACCTGAGCATTTTGCAACAGCCGACCTGCCTGATCTCTCATATCCAGATATTTATAATTACCTCGTCGATTCACCATCTCCGTACACTGGAAAGGACCTTAAGGCATACAAGAGTCTGGATGCCTACAAGTATTTTACAGCAGGTTTTGTGCATGATGGGCTGATATGGCAGATTCCAAACAGAATCGATTTCTTCTCATGACCAAGGTAAGGAAAATATCATTGAAATCTGAGAAATTAATTCCTACAATAAAACATTACATAATTTCCAACTATTCAATATAGAGCTTATGCAACAATTTCTACAAAAATACTTTTTAGAATTCATGCTTGATAATTCCTTTTGGTCTCTTGCTCAAAATGAACCAGGTTTAAATTTTCAAGCTAATTTAATGAATGATTCATGAGAAAATTTACCAAATGCCAGGTAAAATATGCATAAATGGACAGTAAGAGGTCTAGCCTTGTATATTATATCCAAATTAGGGACTGATAATAATATAAGGTATGTCATATTATCTGTTTCAGGTAAAACACTCTCAACGGATGAATGATCCTCCCCTCAGACCTTGGGTAGCAATAGCGAAAGATGGTCAGATCCTGTGCTGCCACTGTACCTGCATGGCTGGATTGGGTGAAACATGTTCACATTCAGCAGCATCCCTGTTCGCCCTGGAGACATTAATACGTATGAAGACGGCCACTTCATGCACATCACTACCTTGTCAGTGGCTGAAACCATCACCATCGCACATAGAATATGCTGAAGGATGCAATATCGATTTTGCCCGTCCAGCCCAGAAACGAAAGTCAGAAGTTTCAACTCCTGAGGAAAGTGCTGCGAGAAAACTGCTGAATGTTCCTCCACCAACTGAAGAGCAGAAAGCTGCCTTTTACAAGGCTTTGTCTGAATGCGGTGGAAGACCAGCAATTTTGAGCATTGTCCCTGACTATGCTGACAACTTTGTGCCAAGGGCAGTGAAGCGAAAGCTTCCTGTACCTCTCTCCCAGCTGTACGATTCTGGCAATATGAAACTCAGCCCAGATGAACTTGCACTAAAATGCCGGTCAGAGCTGGAAAAGTTGCATTCCATTACCAGAGAGCAGGTTTGCATTTTTTTCGCACTTAGTCATTAATATATATATCATAAATAATTTATTGTTCTCCAACCTGTTACAAATAATCTAATCATAGTGAAAACAATTTTTATTAAAATGTTTTTCAGATATCTGCGGTTGAAGAAGAGTCCAGGGGCCAAGCAACATCACATCTTCACCAGCTTTTCACAAGGGACAGACTGGGAAATATTGACAAGTGCTGCTGCTGCTGCCAATGCCCTCTCGCGGTCTCTCTTGCGCTGCTTGAGATTTTGTCTTCTCTCAAAGATCTTCAATGAACATTTGAGTTTTCGTTTGTGAGGTGACTCGGTATGCTCAAATATACTTGGCACATAGTCTGGGGATAGTGGATCTTCGCTTTTTGCACCTGAAACAATTAAACAATCACATTATTCATAATGACTACCATAAATTCCAAGATGGCGGCGCCCCAGTCGGCCGCGGCCGCTACGCGTCTCAGCAATCTACGGGGATATTCACAAAATATGTCGCCTAGGACACTACAAACAACACAAAGTTTAGTTCATCCATCCAGTAGAGTAGTGTACGATCGCCAGCGCCTGCTGGAGGTACGGTCATCGAGTGTTTTCGGACTCGTAGCCACAACTACCCTGGTCTGTTTGCGTAGCCTCGGAGTGCTTAGGGCGCTAGCCCCAGGAGCTCACGACGCAGCGGGCTCGCCGGGCAGCACACGCCGGAGGAGGAGTAAGCGTAGGCGGTGTGACCGGCGGCGAAAGCGCGGCTGTCGAGGTGGGCTAACGGCTAAGCTGAGAGCTAACCCCTACAAACCGCCGCTTCCATCCATCTTCCTCTCCAACGTCCGCTCACTGGATAATAAAATGGACCATCTAAAACTGGAACTCTCTTCAAAGAGGGAAGTTAGGAACTGCTGCGCTCTCATCCTGACGGAGACATGGCTGAACTCATCAATGCCGGACAACGCCGTTAGCCTGGAGGGGCTCGCTACATTCCGCGCCGACAGAAACAGCGAGCTAAGCGGTAAATCCCGAGGAGGTGGGCTGTGTGTCTACATCAACAACAACTGGTGCAAAAATGCTAGATCTGTCGCCAGCTTCTGCTCTTCGGACATCGAGCTTTTGACTGTTAACTGTAGACCCTTCTACCTGCCCAGAGAGTTTACTGTTGTTAGCATCACGGCTGTGTACGTGCCTCCTAGCGCTAACACTAAAGAGGCCATGAGGGTTCTCTATCGGACGATCAGTGAGCTGCAATCCACGCACACAGAGGGGGTTTTCATCATTGCTGGGGACTTCAACCAGGCTAGCATGAAGACTATTCTCCCTCATTTTTACCAACACGTGGATTTTCCAACTCGGGGAGAGAACACTCTGGACTTGGTTTACACCAATATAAAGGATGCATTCAGAGCAGCCCCCCGCCCCCACCTCGGCTCTTCAGACCACCTATCTGTTATGCTAACCCCTGCATACAGGCCCCTGCTGATCAGAGCAAAACCCACAGTGAAGCAGGTGAGGGTGTGGTCTGAGGGGGCCATGGAGGCACTCCAGGACTGCTTTGAGTGCTCTGACTGGGACATGTTCAAATCAGCAGCAACATATGACAATCAGATCAACATTGATGAGTACGCCATGACTGTGTCAGCCTACATCAACAAATGCTCCGAGGACGTCAGCACCACTAAGAACATCATCACCCGAGCCAACCAACGACCCTGGATGACTGAGGATGTACGTCATATGCTACGAGCACGGAACTCAGCCTTCAAGTCTGGCGACAAGGAGGCACTGAGGACAGCGAGAGCCAACTTGAACCGTGCCATCAGGCTAGCGAAGCGAAGCCACAGTCGGAAAATTCAGGATTTTTTCCACGACGCCAATAACACCAGGAGTATGTGGCAAGGCATACGGGCGATCACGGACTACAACTCACCCTCCCCCCCGGTGGGTGAGGTTGATGCTGACTTCCTAAATGGTCTAAATAACTTCTTTGGGCGTTTTGAGGCACTAAACAGCACTCCGGCAGTTAAAACTGTTCCCCACCAGGAAGAGGAGGTCCTCTGCCTTGACTCAGCCGACGTGTGGAAGACTCTGAGAAGAGTCAACCCACGTAAGGCCCCAGGCCCCGACAACATACCTGGGCGGGTGTTCAAGGAATGTGCAGGCCAGCTGGCTGGTGTCATCACAGACATTTTTAACATCTCGCTGGACCAAGCCAAAGTGCCAGTGTGCTTCAAGGCTGCCTCCATCATTCCGGT
Organism: Syngnathus acus; assembly: GCF_901709675.1. Lineage (NCBI taxonomy): Eukaryota > Metazoa > Chordata > Actinopteri > Syngnathiformes > Syngnathidae > Syngnathus > Syngnathus acus. The sequence goes on from NW_023590223.1 coordinate 103,826, forward strand.
GCCGAAGAAACCTCAAATCACCTCATGGAATGACTACAGACCTGTGGCACTGACTCCCATCATGATGAAGTGCTTCGAAAGGCTGCTCAAAGATCACATCGTCTCCAGACTCCCCCCAACATTCGATCCGTTCCAGTTTGCCTACCGGCAGAACCGCTCCACTGAGGATGCCATCTCCTCCGTTCTTCACCTGAGCCTGGCTCACCTGGAGGAGAGGAACACCCACGTGCGGTTGCTGTTCCTGGACTTCAGCTCAGCGTTTAATACCATCATTCCACAACATCTGGTGGAAAAACTGGAACACCTGGGCTTCAGCACCCCCCTTCGGAACTGGCTGCTAGACTTCCTCACCAACAGACCTCAGTCAGTCCGGGTCGGACAGAACACCTCCGATGTCATCACCCTCAGCACAGGCTCCCCTCAGGGCTGCGTCCTGAGCCCCCTGCTGTTCACCCTGATGACACACGACTGCGCCCCCAGGTTCACCACCAATCACATCGTGAAGTTTGCAGACGACACAACGGTGGTGGGCCTCATCAGGGACAACAACGACCTGGACTACAGAGAGGAGGTGGAGCAGTTGGTGGGCTGGTGCAGAGAAAATAGCCTGATCCTGAATGTGGAGAAGACGAAGGAGATCATCGTCGACTTCAGGAAGAACCAGCCTCACCACGCTCCACTGATCATCAACAGCTCAGCTGTGGAGGTGGTCAGCAGCACTAAATTCCTGGGAGTCCACATCACAGACGACCTCACCTGGACTGTGAACACCACAACACTGGTCAAGAGGGCACAGAAGCGCTTGTACTTCCTGCGGAGGATGAGGAGAGCCCACCTGCCCCCACCCATCATGAGGACGTTCTACCGAAGCACCATAGAGAGCATTCTGACAAGCTGTCTCTCGGTGTGGTGTGGAGGTTGCAGCGCCTCCGATTGGAAGAACCTGAGGAGAGTGGTGAGGACAGCAGAGAGGATCATCGGGGCTCCTCTTCCCTCCATTCAGGACTTGTCATCCCAGCGCTGCGTGTCCCGAGCCCGAAATATTATCAGTGACCCATCACACCCCCACCATGGACTGTTCTCCCTGCTGCCCTCTGGGAAGAGGTTTCGCAGCATCCGCTGCAGGTCCACCAGGTTCTGCAATAGTTTTTTCCCTGCTGTCGTCAGACTGCTGAACATTCAAACGTAGCATTCCTCTGCACACTTGTAAATACTGTTTTTGTCTCCTGCACTGTTCACATACTTTATCACTGCTGCACTTTGTACTTTATAATTATCTTATTTCATATTTTTATATAGAATGTCACTTTTTTTAACCAGCCGAAATACCTCTACATTGCTGAAAGCCGTATGCAACGAAATTTCGTTTTGTACACACCTAGTGTTGACAAAATGACAATAAAGTTCTGTCTAAGTCTAAGTCTAAGTCTAAGTCTATAATTAAGCACGTTGTTGAAGGGGATATACCCAGTTCAGTTTGTTTCGTAATGGCATTTCATAACTTGACATATTAAAAAACTCAATAGAGTGAAATCATTCAGTAAACTGTACCTGTCTGTTCAAGTTGCTACCATTTTTATTTTTTGTTTATTTTTGCATGATGCCTCATCTGATTGGCTTGAAAACTTAACCAATAAAAATTTTAACCTTGTGCCAATGGCTTGAAAACGTTATCAATGTAGATTTTACCTTGTGCCAAATGAAGTAACAAAAAGCCTCTTGTTCAAAAATGCTTCATTAAAAAAAAATTGTTTCACAAGGTTCATAATAATTTCTTTTGAAATTTCCTAATGCATTCACTCATGAGAATTAATTGTTCAATTCCAATATGATTTTCAAGCCAATCAGATGAAGCATCATGAAAAAATAAACAAAAAATAAAAACGGAGGGGGGGGGGGGTGAACTGAAGAAATCATCCCATTCCCTGCCTTGCTGCTCTTGCTGCCTTTCTAAAAATGCACCCAGCATTTTCAACAATCATATTTGTATCATCCCATATTGTATTATTTCACATTTTGTGAAACAAATCAGGGGTGAATAGTTTACATACCTGATATGAAGTGCTCATTGCATATCCTTGTGTAAATCGTAGGTTTCCATCGTTCACGACGAATCGCCGCGATCCATTTATCGCGTTTTTGGATGTTTGCCGGAAATCTATAGAAGGTTTATCGCCTCGTCTATTGCTACATCCAACAGCACAGCAGGTTTCCGGCATTTTCAAGCTCAAATAGCAGCAGATGTAACAAGAAAGCGTGTGTGAGTCGTTGACCGGCACTGAAATGTTGACCGGCAAGATGACCGCCAAGCTAATGTGCGCGGCTGATGACGTCAGCTGCAAAGCCTCTATAGGAGCACTGGGAGGATCATGTTCTTCGATTTCTCCAGCGCTTTTAACACCATCCAGCCGTCACTGCTTAGGGCGAAGATAAAGAAGCCGGGTGTGGACCAGCGCCTGGCTGCATGGACAACGGACTTCCTCACCGACCGGCCGCAGTACGTGAGGTTACATCGTTGTGAGTCCGACGTGGTGCGCTGCAGCACTGGTGTTCCCCAGGGTATGGTGCTCTCTCCTTTCCTTTTCACCCTGTTCACTTCAGACTTTAGTCATGACACCGCTCACTGCCACATCCAGAAGTTCTCCGACGACACGGCCATTGTTGGAAATGTCTCGTAGGGGAACGATCTGTAATATCGATTGGTCATCAAGGACTTTGTCAGCTAGTCTGAGCTCAACCAGCTTCAGCTGAACACCAGCAAGACAAAGGAGTTGATTGTGAGCTTCGGGAGGACAGCACCCATCTTCACTCCGGTGAACATCCAGGGATCGGGCATTGAGGTAGTGGAGAACTACAAATTTCTGGGTGTTCCCCTTAACAACAAACTGGACTGGACTGATCACACCCACGCCCTGTACAAAAAGGGCCAGAGTCGCCTCCACCTGCTGAGGAGACTGAGGTCCTTCGGTGTGTGCAGGGCTCTCCTCCGGACCTTCTATGACTCTGTGGTGGCCTCGGCCATCATCTACGCTGTGGTCTGCTGGGGTGGGGGCAGTACTGACTGGGACAGGGGGAGACTGAATAAGATGGTCAGAAGAGCGAGCTCTGTTCTGGGCTGTCCCCTGGACTCCATTGAGGTTGTGGGTGAGAGGAGGACGTTGATTAAGCTTAAATCCATCATGGACAACACCTCTCAACCCCTCCATGAGATTGTGCGGTCCCTGAGCAGCTCCTTTAGCGGCAGACTTTTGCACCCTCGGTGTAGGAAGGAACGGTTCCGCAGGTCCTTCATTCCCTCTGCTGTCAGACTTTACAACATGCATGCCACCTGATAAAAATGAATGTGTTTCGCCTCTACTAGCAGCACTTGTGTTTATCCTTGTCTGTTATTGACCCTTTTTGTAATTCTGGCACTTGTTTTATTCTTGCACTCGTATTATTCTTGCACTCATATGCGCTGCTGTGACAAGTGAATTTCCCCGCTGTGGGATGAATAAAGTTCAATCAATCAATCAAGAGTTGGTTCAGACTGAAGTAAAGTTTTTGATTTCTAAAGCATGACACATTAAATTGACTATGAAGGGACTCGAAAGCTCAATCATCTGATCCGAAGTCAGACGCCTTATCCATGAGGCCACATCGCCATGTGAAACTTTTTAAGTGTGGCCTTGATAAGACTAAGAATTCAACGGCTCCCAACAAGCAGGGACGCCCAACGTGTGGCTTGAACCCACAACCATGAGATTAAGAGTCTCATGCTCTCCCAACTGAGATAACCAGGCTTCTCCTATTGAGAATTGTTTCATTCTTTCACTTTTTTTTAATGGGTTTGGTTCACGAAAACCAGCAGCCACGTTTTAAATCTAGCCTCTGAAACACATTCGTTGATAAGACTAAACATTTAAAGGTTCCCAACAAGTGGCAGCTGTCCAATGTTGTCTCTAGTTGGAAACCCCAGCCCAAGTTGGAAACCCTAATTGGAAACCCTTGCCCCAGTTGGAATTCCTAGTTTGAAACCCTACCCAGAGTTGGAACCCTAGTTGGAAACCCTAGCCCTAGTTGGAAACGCTGGCCCTAGTGTGTAATAGAGAAAGCGTTTTTTCTTTTGGTTTTTGTCACTTTGTTGCACTGAGATTGGGGGGAGTCAGCACAACAAAAAAATAAATCAGAAACCAAAACCCTTTCTGACAGTATACAAGAGTTGGTTCAGACTGAAATAAAGTCATTGATTTCATATGAATTATATTAAATTGACCATGAATGGACTTGAACACTCAATCCTCTGATGCAAAGTCAGACGCCTTATCCATTAGGCCACATAGCCATGTGAAAGACTGTACCAAGTGAAACATGGCAACGACTTCTGATGACTGCAGCCTTTTGTGGCAAGTGAAGTTCACAATTGTTACAGACATAAATGGCCTGTGGATTAATCAATTTACAGTAAAAGAGGATTGTAATGCAATTGACATATTACCTTGTTAGTGCAAGTGGTCGTGCATCAGTCTCAAAATCTGAAGGTTGTGAGCGCGGCCCTCACACGGGGCGCTGTTTTCCTTAGTCCACAGTAAAATCATTGTCAATTTCAGAAGATAACAGGTTGCTCAGAATAGAATAAAGTTTTCTGTCTGTGAAGTTGAGTTTAATTGAAATGGCCGGTGGTTGAATGAATTTTACAATAAACTACCTTTGTAAGACCAACTACTCACGCCTCGTTAGCGCAGGCGGTAGCGCGTCAGTCTAGTAAACTGAAGGTCGTGAGTTCAACCCTCACACGGGGCTCTGTTTTATTTAGTCCTAACCCTAACTCGAGTCCTTGTTGGAAACCCTAGCCCCAGTTGGAAACCTTAGTTGGAAACCCAAGTTTGAGAATGCTCAGACAAAAGTAACTTTTTCTTTCGATGAAGTTCAGTTTGATGGAAATGGCCGGTGGTTGAATCTTTTTTACAGTAAAATAGAATTTTAAGACAGGTGCCACAAAGTCTCGTTGGCGCACGCGGTAGCGCGTCAGTGTCGTAATCTGAAAGTCGAGAGTTCGGTCCTCACACGGCGCATGATTTATATATAGTCCAACCCTAACTCTAGCCCTTCCTGGAAACCCTAGTCCTAGTTGGAAATCCTAGCCCTAGCCTAGTTAAGTTTGATCAAAATGGGCGATGGTTGAATCAATTTTACAGTAAAAAACAATTGCACAAAATGCAAATACATAGCGTCGTTGGCGCAGGTGGTAGCGTGTCAGTCTCATATACTGAAGGTCGTGAGTTCGATCCTCACACGGGGCATACTTTCATATAGTCCTAACTCTAGCCCTAGTGGGAAACCCTCATCCTCGTTGGAAACCCTGGCCACAGTTTGAAACCTTAGTTGGCTTCCCTAACCTGAGTTGGAAACCCTAGTTTCAGAATGCTCAGACTTAAAGTCAGTTTTTCTTTCTGTGAAGTTCAGTTTGATTGAAATGGCCGGTGGTTGGATCAATTTTACAGTAAAAAAGAATTGTAAAACTGCAAATGCACAGCCTCATTAGTGCAGGTGCTAGCATGTCAGTCTCACAATCTGAAGGTCAACAGTTCGGTCCTCAGGTGGGGCAGACTTTTTATATACCCATTCCAAACTAGCCCTAACCCTAACTCTAGCCCTAGTTGGAAACCCTCGTCCTAGTTGGAAACCTTAGTTGGAAACCCTATTTTCAGTAGGGAGCAGGTTGCTCAGACTAAAATAACTTTTTCTTCTTTTAAGGGGTAGGGCAGCAAAGTAAGCAGGGATTGTGAATATCAGCAAGCACAGGTTGCTCGACTGGAGTCAAGAGAAACAAATTAAAAATTGTACATAAGATGAAAAATTTGCCTCTTTCTTTTGGCTTTTGTCACTGACATTCGGGGTCACCACAACAAAGATCAAAACAGCACACAAACAGTTTACCTATATTTTCCTCTTTCAATTTGATGATACACTAGACATGAAGACCTGTTTAGATTTAGACACGCCTGGAAGTCGATGCCGGTGCTTGGGGCCGTGTGGCGGTGAACTATTTCTGTTATAGTTATTTGATATATTTTATTTCGTGTAGCAACTTGTATATGTTTTTATCGTTACAGTTCAGTAGTTGTTGGCTCGTTGAACTCTTTTTATGTTAAATAAAGAGCCGTTTACCAAACCCACGTCTTTCCTGGTACTTTGTTAAAAGGACGAGGAATTTGATCGATGGATTTAATGATTTGGAGTGACACAGATGGTTTGATAATATTGTTGTTTATATGATAGTTATTTGATATATACTTTATATATCGTTATATGGGTCTGTGGAATATTTAGAATATTTAGACGTCAGCGGCGTGGCACATACGTGGCATCGTTTCCATAAAGGACGATCGATGGATTTAATGAATTGGAGTGACACAGATAGTTTGATAAACGTGTTATTTATGTAATAGTTATTTGAATAACTCTGAATGTTACGTCAGGCCCGTCCTCAGCTCTTCGTTTGTGTTTATGTCACATTAGTATACCTATCGTTTAGCCTGTTGTTGCTCGTTCATGTCTGTTCTTGGCGTTGGATTTTTCGGATAAATTTCCCCCAAATGCAACTTATACTCGGGAGTGACTTATATCTTTTTTTTTTCTTTCACTTTATTGTGCATTTTATGGCTAATGCGCCTTATATTGCGGAGCGACTTTTAGTCCGAAAAATACGGTAGTTATATATACACTTAATCTGTCAAGAAGTAATTTTTCTAATTCTTGACAGAGTTAAGTACTCTTTGGAGAGTATACTAGCTAGAGCTATTGGTCTACAGTTAGCAATACATCCTACTTTACCAGCCTTGTCTTTTATAACAGGGACCAGAACTACAGACTTCATGGAGTACCGTGAGTCAGCAAGCCATGAGAAACAGAGAGACAGCAGCGCTGTCAATCGGGGGCCAGCTAACTTTAAATGCTCTGCTGTGATGTTATCCAGACCACTGGCTTTTCTGTCAGAAAGTTATCCTCCGGCAATAGACACCTCATGACAATTAATGCGCTGGATAGATTTCTTGTGCGCTGAGAACGTGCGGGCAGTGCGCGATTGCGCACGCGCGCAGCTTAGAGGGAACATTGCTTGTGGGCCTCATTGGCCTCTGCATGGTGGCCAGCTACCCATTTATTCCACCCGGGCTTGATGTTCTTAGCCTTTCTAGGGCGAGAGAATAAAGACCTGCTAGCAACCAGAAGGGCTCTCACTATATCATGATACATTAAACATAAACTTTTCCCCATATTATCAGCTCACTCTTATTTCTCTTCAGATCGAATAAATCTTTGGCCTTTTACTCAAGATTTCCGTGGGGAGGAACAATAAGAATCTATCTCAATTTTGTGATGCTCTGCGAAAGCGGAGCTTTCTTTCTCTGTTAAAATATCAATATCGCAACGGATAACTGCCTATATCATACTCCGTGCAACAGTCATACTGTCAAGTAATTCATACCGACACATATGTGAACATGTTCACATAAACAGTGAAATTATGCTGAGTGCAGACAGACAATCACGTTTAAGACCTCGTTTATCAATACAGTTTAATTTCTGGTGGTACCCATTTGAATGGGCACATGTCAATCTATTGTAATTTGGCAAAAAATATTGTTTTTGAATAAAAACCAATAACCATCCCCCTCAATTGCACAAGCACTCCTCTTTACTGTTCACAAGCACAATCACAAGTACAAGTCATCTTCATCCATAAGCACAGCAGTCTCAAAACAAAATGTGTTCCATCAACTTTTAGTGTCTTAATAGACAATGATGGTATATATTTACATATTGAAACACAATATCCACCTCCTTCAATGTTACACGTGAATGCACATACAGAGAGAAGTTTTATTCATTTTGATCAGGCTACATGAAGCAAAATATAAAGGTCAATGTAATTCTCATTAATGGAATAAATTACTTCTTCTGGCAAGGCTGTAACGAAGGGACTGGTGGTGTTGGAGTACTTATCGCTGAAAAGTGGATAGATCAAGTGCTAAGCATTAGCAGGGTAAATGAGCGGATCATCTTTGTGAAGTTGATCGTTGGGAAGCGCCTGACAAACGTAATTTCAATCTATGCCCCTCAAATTGGCAGAAGTCAGGACGAGAAGGATGCGTTCTGGGACAAGGCCATCACGGTGCTGTCAGGGATCCCCCAGAATGAGGTTATAATTCTGGGAGGTGATCTGAATGGACACGTGGGGAGGGAGTCAGATGGCTTTGAGGGGGTACATGGGGGACAGGGGTACAGCATGCGGAACACAGAGGGAGAGAGGATCCTGGAGTTCGGCGACGCACTGGAGCTGGTGCTGTGCAACACGCTTTTCAAGAAGGACGAAGCCAAATTAGTAACATACAGTTCGGGTGGCTGCAAGAGCACAATAGATTACATCATGGTCAGAAAGGAGGACCGCGTCCTGGTCAGGGATGCCAAGGCAATCCCCGGAGAAGAGTGTGTGTCTCAGCATCGCATAGTCATCGGAGACCTAACTCTGCGGATCAAGGAGGTGGGGGCTAAGAAGCATCCTCCCAAGTTGAAGGTGTGGAAGCTACATAGCGGAGGGAATAAAAACGAGTTTCGGGAGAAGATTGAGCATATAGCAGAAGTGGAGGAGATGATGGAGTCGGGTGGTGTGGATGGCAAGTGGCAGGCAATGAAGAAGGCTCTGCTTGAAGCTACAGAGGAGGTGTGCGGATGGTCAAAGGGTAAAGCAAGAGAAAGAGAGACATGGTGGTGGAATGACAGCGTCGAAAGAGCGGTGAATGAGAAGAGGAGGTGCCATAAAGTATGGAAGAAATCTAAAAGGGAGGCAGACCGAGCGCGGTATGTAGAGGCAAGGAGGGCGTCACGGGCAGCAGTGAGGGAGGCCCAAGAGACCAAGAGGAAAGAATTTGTAAGTGAATTGGAGAGTGAGAGAGGACAAAAGAGCTTCTTCAAGATAGCGAAGCAAATGGTTAAGGAGAGGCGTGATGTGATCGGTGCAAACTGTGTGAAGGATGAGAATGGCAACATTGTGACAGACAACAGAGGAGTGAAGGAAGTATGGCAAAGGTACATGGAGAAGCTGCTGAATGTGGAGAATGACTGGGATGGAGAGGTGGGATGCGATGAAGTGGAGGGTGAATGTGGCCCGATCACGCGAACAGAAGTGGGGAAAGCCATGAAGGCCATGAAGGATGGAAAGGCAGCTGGACCATCTGGAGTGGTGGCAGAGATGCTAAAGGCAGCGGGAGACGTCGGTGTGCAGTGGATGACCGACCTGTGTAACAGTGTCATCGCTGAGGGGCACATTCCGGGGGACTGGACAAGAAGCGTCCTGGTGCCTCTATTCAAAGGGAAGGGGGACCCACTCGCATGCGGGTCATACAGGGCCATAAAGCTGCTGGAGCATGGAATGAAGCTATTAGAGAGGGTGTTGGAAAGGAGGGTGAGGTCACGGGTAAAGGTGGACGAGATGCAGTATGGCTTCATGCCTGGTAAAGGTACAACAGACGCAATTTTTGTCATCCGACAGATGCAAGAGAAACACCAGGAGAAGAGGAAGAGGTTGTACTTCGCTTTTGTTGACCTGGAAAAAGCGTTCGACAGGGTGCCAAGGGAGGTGTTGAGGTGGGCCCTAAGGAAGTTGGGCGTGGAAGAGGGACTGGTTAAGGCTGTGATGGCTCTCTACTGCAGAGCCTGCACAGCTGTTAGGACAGGAGTTGGCGACAGTAATGGGTTTGAAGTAAGGGTAGGGGTGCACCAGGGATCAGTGCTCAGCCCATTACTGTTTGCTATCGTGATGGATGTGGTATCGAGGGAAGTGAGGGGTGGACTACCATGGGAGCTGCTCTACGCGGATGACCTGGTATTGATGGCTCACAGTCGAGAAGACCTAGCTAGGAAGCTAGCGGCCTGGAAGACATGCCTGGAAGTGAAAGGAATGAAGGTGAATGTGGCAAAATCAAAGGTCATGGTCGGTGGTGCTGGCCTGGGAGTGATATCGCAGTCAGGAGCATGGCCATGTGGAGTTTGCGGGAAGGGAGTGCAAGCTAACTCTATCCGGTGCAAGGGTTGTCAGAGATGGGTACACCGAAGATGCAGCGGAGTAAAAGGCAGCCTACTAGCTGCAAGTGAGACCTTCCAATGCAAGCGGTGTAGGGGAGAAGTCGCCCAAGCAGACCCAGCTGAGCAAGAGGGGCTTGTGGTAGATGGGGAAATGTACGAGGTGGTGGACAGCTTCTGCTACCTTGGAGACATGCTTAACTCTGATGGGGGGGGGGGGGGGGTAGCAGTGACCACAAGGGTGAGAAGCGGGTGGAAGAAATTCAGGGAACTCATGCCCTTCTTAACATCTAAGGCCCCATCCCTGAAGATGAGAGGCCAAGTGTACTCAGCCTGTGTCAGAAGCAGTATGACGTACGGAAGTGAGGCATGGGCCCTGAAAACAGAACATGAAGACAAACTAAACAGAGCAGAAATGAGGATGATCAGATGGATGTGTGGTGTGTCAATGAGGGAGGAAAAGACCAGTGCAGAGCTGAGAAAGAAGATGGGAGTGGAGGCCATAGTGGATGTGGTGAGGAGAGGCAGACTGCGATGGTACGGACATGTAGTGAGGAAGGACGAGAACGACTGGGTGAAGAAAGTTATGTCGTATAACGTAAAGGGAACAAGACCCAGTGGCCGACCTAAAAAGACCTGGCAGATGACCGTGGCAGCCGACATGAAGGCACTCGGCATCAACCACAAGATGGCCATGGACCGTTCCCGGTGGAAGACAGCCATATCGAGAACCCAGTCCAACCCAGCGGCGCCTGGAAAGCGGACTTTAAACTGATGATGATGGAATAAATTACTCCTTTTGACCAGCAGGGGGGTTTGTGTGCACATGAAGCCTCGAGAAATGAACCTATTTGCAAACCGTTTGGTGGGAAAGCCTCAAATCCTAACATCTTACATTTAGATCAGACCCCATCAAGTCATAATTGACTGCTTAATCCTGTAAGAATGAAGCGAACGGATTGAAATGGTTTTCCAACATATGAACTATTGATTTGACCAGTAGAGGGGGTGCACCGTTCCTGGAGGTACTGCAATACCAGGTCCATGTCTTCTAAGCTTGCAATGTGCAGCTGTGAGAGTTGCTGCAGCCATTTGGAGCACAGCCACGGGCTGGGGGGGGATCTGTCTGTGCTTCCTTACCAGCAAGTTTCTGGAAGTCCACATGGCGTCTTTGATGGTGGCAAAGGTCAGCGACTGCTTTTGTAAAGTCTTCTTGCTTGGTTTTCAACGGGCTCAAGCTGCGACAGACAGGACTCTCTCGTTAGGGGATAGTGCGCACAAACACACCGCTAGGGTCAGACCGCACAGAATCTCAAAATAGTCTCAAACCCCGCTTGGGATCTCAACAGCAAACCATTGTTCTTCTACCAAGATTTTCTTTTCGTTTTATTTTCATTGTTCAAAAACTTTGATTGAAGAGCGATCTCGTCGAGGAGCGATCACGCCGAGGCTTCTTCCCTGTCGGGAAGTCGCCGAGCCACCAAACGTCGGAGTCTTCCAGCGCCATCGGCTCCGCGGCCGGCGTCGGATTTCGCTCCAGCGACTCCAGACCCGTGGCCGCCACTGGGGTTCCTCCCGGCGCCATCAGACTCGCGGCCACATTAGGGTCCCACTCCAGCGTTGCCGGATTCGCGGCCGTCGCCGGACCTCGAGCCAGAAACGCTGGACCCGCGGCCGTTGCCGGACTTCGTCCCAGCAACGCCGGACCTGCGGCCGTCGGCGGACTGCGTGCCAGCAACGCCGGACCCGCGGCCTTCACCGGACCTCTAGCCACCTGCGCCGGACCAGCGATCATCCCTCCAGGAGCCTAGCCAACACCAGGTACCAGGAGGCCAGCTACCACCAGGCCCAGTAGGCAAACGCCATCAGCCCCAAGAGGACACCCACCACCAGGCCTAGTAGGCTAACACCACCAGCCCAGGAGGAGAGCTACCATCAGGTATTGATTGATAGCCGGGATGGCCATGAAAGTGCTTCAGAAGGACATGGAGGAGCTGAAGTTATCAATGCAAGTGATGTCTTCAAATGTGGAAACCATAATGAAGCAACAGGCCATTATTACAGAGCTGATGGGAGAGGTGAAGCAGCTCAAACAATTAAACATTGAACAAAATAAGAAAATTGTCAGCCTGGAAAATAGATTAGACAATTAGGAGCAGTACTCAAGAATGAGCGATGTCATCATCACAGGTTTAAGGATCAAACCACGGAGCTACCAGCAGGCTGTGAAAGGCCTTGCTTCAGAGGATAATCCTGAACATGAGGAGACAACAGAGGAGCAGGTAAAAACTTTCCTCCAGAGTAAAGACATCGCCATTGACATTGTCAATATTGAGGCATGCCACACTCTGCCAACTAAAAGTCTAAATGGTAAGCCTGTCGTACCATCTATAATTGTCCGATTTACAAACAGGAAAAGTAAGATAAATCTGCTAAAAGGCACGAACGTGTACATTAATGAACACCTCACCAAGAAAAATGGTGAAATAGCTAAGAAAGCAAGAGCTCTTAAGAAAAGCGGTAAAATACAGTCCACTTGGACTGCTGGTTGTAAGGTGTTCATCAAACCTGTTGGGGCAGCAGAAAGTTCTCATGGTTTCTGCATCAGTGCCATAGAGCAACTTAAGAGGTACGAAGGAGACTAGTAACCTGTACATCATTCTGTTGAACCTCAAGTTGTGGTGCCTTTAGATCATGGAATGTAAAAACCTGGTGAAATTATCAACCCACCATGAACAGTACTGACAAATGCCTTTCTTTTCCAACTGGTGTGTTTAACAAACAAGCACTGATAACTGAAAATGAAGAACTTGATTTGAAAACATTTGACTTCACTGACCATAAGGGATTTGACATAGAGAACAATATTGATCCTGAGAATAACTTCTTCATCAACTACACTCAAAGGAACAGCAAATACTATACTGTAGAGCAGGGGTCACCAAACTACGGCCCGCGGGCCGGATACGGCCCACGGGACCGTTTAATCCGGCCCGCCAACCCTGAACAAATTGTATTATTAAACTTTTTTTTGTGGTCATTTTGCCTGCAATGACTGCGTTTCCCCAGTAGATGGGGAAGCGCTCGCCTGCGCATTTACTACCGGAAGCCGTGTCAGAAAGCTCGGTGCACACTCACAAGCGCGTGTACGTACTCAGTAGTACGGACATGGCGCACTCGCGCTCTATTTGTATCAGTCCCGAATTTAGAGCGTGGGCTGTGACGACAGCATTCTTGTAATTCGCGCGCTGAGCTTTCAGATGCAGTTTTGCGCTAAAGCCACCCACAAACCTTCCCCTGGAATCCTTCCATTAAAATGAGTCGCCCAAGGAAAAGCAAGGTGGACACAGTGCCGAGCGTTTAAAAGAGAGTGGCCAATTTGGCTCGACGTACGCGACGTGACGTTCAGCCACATGAACGTCAACATCAAACCGTCACAGATCGAGGTAAACTGACCAACACCTCGGATCTCGCCTAAGAATTGCCACAACAAATTTTACTCCAGACTATGACGCACTAGCAAACTTTAACAAAAAAGACAGCGGTGTCTACAAGCCTACTGGAACCTACAAAAGGATTATAAGAAAGGAACACAAGAACTTTAAGAGACTGCTCATATGCGTCAGAGAGATTCTGCTCTGACAACTGAGCTGAACTTTTATCTGTTAAGATTGTGCATGGCACAACAGAAAGTTAATGTTCCATGGCTTTTTTTTCTATGAGGAACCCAGAGAGAGTTATTTAGTTATTATTAATTTCCAGTTTTTTCTGTGAAGAACTCAGAGAGGGTTATTTAGTTATTATTTATTTCATTAATAGTGTTATTATTTGTTTCCTGACTTTTTTTCTGTAAAGAACCTGGAAAGGGTTATTAAATAACCGTTATTTGGTTATATGTGGCTTTCTGGAAAACAATAAATTTTTTAAGCTCCCCTACGATCGTCACACTTTTTCTGTTACAAACTGACACCGGCCCCCCATCAGAGAAGGGAAAGGTTATGTGGCCCTCACAGGAAAAAGTTTGGGGACCCCTGCTGTAGAGCAATTTAACAAGAATGTAACAACAAATAGAGCAATATCAATTATACATTTTAATAGTATGAGCTTGAAAGCAAACATCTCTAAGATCAAACAATGTTTAAAAGATATGAATAATCCGTTTACTGTAATTGCAATATCTGAAACCTGGTTAAAGGAAGATCAGTCTGAAAAGATTGACATAGAGGGGTATGAGAGTTATACATTAAATAGGAAGGTAAAAAGATGTGGAGGAGTTGCTCTATTCATAGATAAAAACTATAAGTGTAAGATAGTAAGACGTATGTCTCAAGCAATAGATAATATCATGGAATGTATTACAGTTGAAATAGAAATGGAATCATCTAAAAACATTCTGGTAAGCTGTGTATATAGATGTCCAGGTTCATGTATTGAGACATTTAGTGAACTATTATCAGGAATGTATGAAAGAAAAATCAATACGAAAATGGTGTACGTCTGTGGCGATTATAATATAGATCTATTGAACCCACTTCAGCTGACTCCAGTAACAGAATTTATTAACTTAATGTACAGTATGAGTCTATACCCTGCAATAACCCGTCCGACTAGAATTACATCTCACAGTGCCACAATAATTGATAATATATTTACAAATGTAATTGAAAAGAAAGTAAAAACTGGACTGATAATAAATGATTCAAGCGACCACCTGCCAGTGTTTGCAGTGATCCAGGACCGTACAAAGAAAAAAAAGGATGCTATAACTTTTAAAATGTGTAGAATGAACTCTGGTAATTCATTTAACTCATTCAAAAATGATCTTTTACAACAAGACTGGAAAAAGGTATATGTGGGTGATGTAAATGAAGCCTACAACACATTCATGGCCATTATATCCAAACTTTATGAAAAAAACTGTCCTCTTGTAAAGAAAGCAGTTAAACCAAATTCAGTGGAAAAACCATGGCTGACAAAGGGAATCTTAAGTGCTTGCAAGAAGAAAAACCTATTATGCAAAGATTTCTTAAAGATAAGAACAAAGGAAGCTGAATTCAAATATAAGATCTACAAAAACAAATTGATTAAAATAATGAGAAACAGTAAAAGGGACTACTATAGCAAGATACTGGAGGAAAACAAGAGTAATACAATAATAACATGGAAAGTGTTAAATGAGATTATTAAAAACAGAACTGGAAAGCCAGGATATCATTGGATCTGCGCAGTCTGATAGTTCCACCACCAGCTCAGTGGCCTAGTGGTAGAGTGTCCGCCCTGAGACTGGAAGGTTGTGGGTTCAAACCCCGGCCGGGTCATACCAAAGACTATAAAAATGGGACCCATTGCCTCCCTGCTTGGCACTCAGCATTAAGGGTTGGAATTGGGGGGTTAGATCACCAACTGATTCCCGAGCGCGGCACCGCTGCTGCTCACTGCTCCCCTCTCCCCCAGGGGATGGATTAAAATCACATGGGGATGGGTTAAATGCAGAGGACAAATTTCACGACACCCAGGTGTGTGTGTGACGATCATTGGGACTTTAACTTTAACTTAACTTTAACTATTTTTTTGCTCTAATTTAAAGTTCCTCAAAAACTTCTTGATGAAGGAATAAGAAGGTGGCAGGTTAAAAGACAGGAATTCTTTGGTCGGTGGTTATTAGCTTTAGTTTCCGGAGGTATGAGCGTATCCAGAATCGTGTCATTGCTTGGCTTTTCGGTGCATTTGGTGTAACGAGCGCGCTTCGCAGGTGCAGGGCAACATATCTGCTTCCGAGGAAGAGCTTTAAGTCCGGCACTCCTTTTCCTCACTTTTTTTTGTTTTTCTTCATGGTGTCCCTCTTCAGTCTCTCCAACTTGGATTTCCAGATGAAGTAAAAAATGTCTCGTTCCAACTCTAAAATCACCTTCCTTGTGGGGATGAAAACAGAACTGATTAGTAAAAGCAAGGGTAAAATCACCACTTTTATGGTTAAAATCCTCTCTTCCATGGTCAGCTCTCTTAATCCCCCAAACCCAAGAACAGATACTACACTTGATCTTAGCCAAAAGGCCGAGAAGCGATGGAGTATACGAGTGACGGACTCAATTACAGGCTTCCCTGTCTACCACCCTGTCTTCTCACCAACGGTTTGTTAGAATAGGCCTCTTTGGCACATGTGATTAACTAGGTAGCTTGAGCTATGCCGTTATATCGCTGTAACCCTTCTCTTGCTTTATTAGCTTTCTCTACTCTATGACACCCTTTGCACATACATATGTAGAAGTCGCTCTCAGTTAAGACTACAAGGTCACACATTATCACACAGGCTAGGCAGAGTCGCCTCCTTGCAGGAAGGCAGCCCAGAGTAGTATAAGAGCAGGAACCTTGGCGCTGGGAGAGGGACCGTCTTCCGCATCTCGCAGAAAGGGCTCCACAGCTGTGTATCGATTATTTTGGCATACATTAAATAGTTAAACTGTGAAGGCTGCCTCTTGGTAATTACTGTTAGCATATCGAGCATTAAGGATAAAGAACTGGGAACAAACCTAACAGGTTACAGTACGGAACAGAGTGCTGCTCTTCTGGGCACTAATAAATCGGCAAAGTTGTCTGCCGATTTATTTGTTCACTCTTCTTCACTCGCAGTAATGCATGTAGTTCACAAGGAATATATGTGTCCCCTTTCAGCAGTCTCTATCCAACTACACAGTGTAGGTACCTATTAAAAGGGTAGTCCCGATGAACTTTCCAGGGTCATCATATGTACAACAGCTGCGCCGAAAAGAGTTGGGCCAGAAGAGCGAAACTGACTCAGGACTTGAACCCACGCCTTAGGAAAGACTGGAGTCAAGTGCCTTAGACCGCTCAGCCACACTACCTACCGACTGCAGTTTCATGATTGAATTTTGTTGACAATCTATTAAAACGTGAAAATGGATAAGTTGGTTTCTCCACCAGCATCCAGGTTAGCGCTGCCCGACTGAGCTTTGTTCATAATGTAATGAACAATATGAGTGACAATCAGAATCCAGTTGCGAGTTGGAACCGAATACTTGTTTGCCGATTAGAGGACTTGAATTTCTAGCACTGAGCAGCAGAGTGGCGCAGCGGGAGCGTGCTGGGCCCATACCCCAGAGGTTGATGGATCGAAACCATCCTCTGCTATTTGGAGGTTGTCTGCTTTGGACCTTCTTTCAAGTCATGCTTTTGAGAAGAAATGTCGTGCGCATAATACGTTGGTTGTGCTGCATGACCACCCATCCTCAATGCATACAGTTTATGAGGCATATATGTGCCTTCTTTCACCATTCTCAGTCCAAATACACAGTGTAGTTACCTATTGAATGGGTACTCCAGGTTAGAATAAAAGGCAAAGATTGATATTTCGCAAAAACCTTTGAAGGGTCTTGATACTTCACGGCTGCACTGACAGGATTTGGGCAAAAAGACCAGACCTGAATTGATGCAGAAGTGGCTGTGGTGGGATTTGAACCCACAAGTCAGGAGTGACTGGAGCTTAAATAAACGACCGCTTAGACCGCTCGGCCACACTACCTAATTCCTGGGGTACTGTATGGAGTTTTCTTGACAATTACTATATTAAAATTTAGAAGGATACATAGCTGGTTTCTCCATCAGCAACCAGGTTAGTGCTGTCCGACACCGCCTTGTTTATAATGTAACAAAGAAGAAACAACTCGCAGAAGGCCTGGCAATCATCGACAAGAGCCAGCTACCCGGAAAGCAAAAATTGTGGTGCTACAACTTCACATTGTACCAAAGGGCCATGTGGCCACTGAAGATGACCAACATCAACAGCGAACGGGCTGGACAGACTAACCCATCTCCTACATTCGGAAATGACTAGGTCTACCGAAAGGTTTCTCTGACACAGGCTTGTTCGGGGCAACCGTGCTGCAACTGCCGATCCAGTCCATACCTTGGGCTATAAGAAGGAGAAGGTCAGGTTCGTTCTTGAGCTAAAAGGATCCTTGGATCCTACTGTGAGAAATGCACTTGTGGCGCTATTGGCAGGCTTCAACATCAGGAAATAATTGGCAAGGTGAAAGAAGGGAGAGCGGGGATTGGCTGGGGATTGGCTGGGGAAAGCCTCCACGATTCTGGTCCAAGGCCACAAAGAGGGGGACCCCTGTGCAGCGCACCTAACGGCAGCCTACAGCACCTACTGGCAGGCTGCACTGACAGAGGCACGCTACAGATGGCGCCACGATCCAGTCCTGACGAAGCTGGCCAAAGTTCTCTAGACCAGCAGAAAAGAGGCCAAAAACCAGTCTGCAGCCATACAGCTCCCTGTCAGGTTTGTGAGGGCAAGGGAGAACAGTCGAGACACCAGCCGACGAGGCAGTTTTCCGACAGCTGAAGTTCATTCGAATCAGGGAGAGCACGGACGCAGTTCCGCACTCTCACAAGTTACGCGGTCGAGATTAAATTGAATTCCTTTATTGTCACGTTAACGCAGTGTTAACTGTGAAAATTTGTTCATACTAGGCATTCCATATCAATGAGGACAGGAAAAGGGTTCTCCCTCACCAGTACGCTGGCACTGCGTGCCCGGAGCCAAGAACGCCTTAAAATGAAGATGGATTTTTCATTCTTTTTGAGATTGGACCAAAATCTACTAAAATGAATCTCTACAGTCTTCGAATTGGATTTTGTCAAATTTTAAGCTGATAGATAGGCTAGGAGAGAGGACTTCGGGCCAGCAGAAAAGTGATCCAGTGATCTCAGTTCAAGTCTCGGTTGGACCTCAAATCTTGGTCATATACAGTCGTATGCAAAAGTTTGGGCACCCCTCATCATTTTCAAGATTTTCATTTATAAATCATTGGCTGTTCGCATCAGCAATTTCAGTTAAATATATCATATAGCAAACAGACACAGTGATATTTGAGAAGTGAAATTAAGTTTATAGGATTTGCAGATTTGTCAAGAAGAATGGTGAAATATACCTTCAACCAGAAACCAGACTCTCATTGGAAGCTATAGGAAGTGTCTAGAGCAGTGGTTCTTAACATTGTTGGAGGTACCGAATCCCACCAGTTTCTTATGCGCAATAACCAAACCCCTCTTTCGTGAATTCAAGACATAGATGTTTTTTACTGGCGCACAACATGAGCCGTGCACGAACACCACCTTGTTCAAAGAATAAAACCAACACAATGCATGAATTCACGACAAATGGCATACCAGCAAATCAGTGTGACTTCTGCTGTTGCCTTTGCGAGACCTGTTCTGATATGCGTTATCACGAATTTATAAATCACGTGTGTTCGGACCTCCGCAGTGGAGACTCTGCTGAACCCCTGAGACCGACTCACCGAACCCCTAGAGTTTGACCGAACCCAGGTTAAGAACCACTGGTTTAGAGGTTGTTATTTCTTCAAAAGGAGGATCTACTAAATATTGATGTCATTTTTCTGTTGGGGTTTCCAAATGTATGCACCTGCCTACTTTTGTTTAAGTAATGATTGCACACTGTCTGCAAATCCTATAAACTTCATTTCACTTCTCAAGTATCACTGTGTTGATCACTGCCGTCATTCCCCATGCATGGATTCGGGCCGTCTGATTGGTTCCTTTGCCAACCCCCAAACACACACAGGATACCATTGATTTAATGGTACCGCATATAGGCCATGATCGTGTACTGGTTAATTCTGTTGTGTTTGATTCAAATCCGAGTTATGGCATAATCAAAGTACCTCGTTGAATTTGTCTGCTGGTCACTGTTGCTAAACAGCCTTCCTTTGGACAATGACAGTTTTCCACACAAGTTTACAGTCGATACAGTCTTGTAGGGCGAGTGGCGCAATGGATGACAATTTCTGCCTTATTTTCTATGTTGGTAAATCTAATACTAAGAATGTTTAAAGAGTTCCACTATTCTATGGCACACACTAAGAATAAAATACATTTTAATTCCAACAAAAGGAGGAGGAAGACTGTCAGGGTTTTCCAAACTATCTTGATCGTATGATTATGTTGGAATGTATGTAACCAGTAATAAATAACCTAGCTAGATTAGTTTTATGCTTATGTTGGTGTGTAACCAGTAATAAATAACCTAGCTTGTCCCATCCTACACAATGTCGTAAAACATCCCCTGCTATGCTTTGACTAGAGGTCAAGGGTTTTCTCTTCCCTATCCAGTCCACTGTCACCCCCACCCTGTTTCTCTTAATAAAAATGCTCATGCAGGAGGCGAGAGTCAGACGTCATTCGATCATCGCTGTATGCGCAGCGACGAATGGACTCTCCGCCTGCAGGTGCCCAAAAAGACTTAATTGTCTCCCATGTGGTTCTTGCAAAATAAGTTAGAGTGAGCACCACTCTAACATTTTGGTGCCGAAACCCGGGACCTCTCATACCCGCCATCTGGCTGACGGAGGACGACACGCTGTACACCGTCGACGGGCCAGCGTCCATTTAGCCGGACCTGGTAAAGAAAGACCTGGGAAGGAAATTCTTCGCTGGGCCAGCATCTTAGGTCTGCCTTCGTCTGACAGAGGTGGATTGACGGGACCCGGCAGTGCAACGAACCAGGGGACAAGTAAGTTAAAGCCCTAAAGTTGTGTGATTGTGTTGTTGTGAAACGCGTAAAAAGTTAAAAAGGTGCACGAGATACGGCTTTGGTTTGTCCGAGCTATGAGATACGGCTTTGGTTTGTCCGAGCTTTGAGATACGGCTTTGGTTTGTCCGGGCTATGAGATA
This sequence comes from Syngnathus acus, assembly GCF_901709675.1. Taxonomy (NCBI): domain Eukaryota; kingdom Metazoa; phylum Chordata; class Actinopteri; order Syngnathiformes; family Syngnathidae; genus Syngnathus; species Syngnathus acus. The sequence continues at coordinate 124,604 of NW_023590223.1, forward strand.
CGGCTTTGGTTTTTCCAAGCCAAGAAACAGCTGGGATTCAAGTCCCAGTGGAAGGAACGGGCTAAGAAAAACAGAGTTTCTTTTTCCTAATTGAAGAAGGGCGTAGATCCTTTTTTTTTTTTCCGTTTTTCCAAGCTGTTTGGAAGGGTTTTACACCCATCCTGGATAGGCCTAAAAATAAAAAGCGCTGGAGTTTGTGTGGTTGAGAGTGTGTCTGGTAGGATAAATTGACTAGAAAGAGAATTTGTTGAAAGTTCAATTTAAACCTGCATTGAGGATCCTCAGAGAAAGAGTATATATTTTTGAAACAAAATTGTATAAACCTAAAATACCAAGTTAAGATGGGAAATAAAAACGATAAATCCCTAGCTCTTGACGGAGATGAGAAGTACATGGTGAGTAAATTTGTTAATTGTATGCAATACATGCCGAAGTGGAAGAAAAAGTATGGAGTAGAAGGGAAGTTGAAAGTTGAAGTGTGGAAGATAGTGGTTGATGTTTTGGAGGAGAGTGTGAATAGGAAGTCAAAGGGACTGAAAAAGAAAAGAAAAGAGAGAGAATTAATTTGTGCTAGAATGTGGTTGAATGCTTCACAAGAGAGAAGAGAACAAATCCAAAAGACAAAAGATAGAAAGATGAAAAGTGATGAGGCTGCGACTATGTTTGTCAGGCCGGAAGACAATGAGGCCACAGTGCGCAGGCGCACTGTCCCAGGTGCACCTCAAGCAGAGGAGCAAGAGGGGCATTCCGCTCGTGCGCAAAACTTGTATCCAAGCTTAACAGACCTGCACCCTCCCCCATATAACAGCAAAAAAGGTCAGGGTCAAATTATTAGAAGCCCTGTACAAACAAGAAGTTTGACCACTGCTGCTAGATTTTCCCAAAATTTAGACAATGTTGATGTGTGCCCAATGATACAGGTGCCAAACCCTATTGTAGGGGAAGGCCAACCTCCACATACATATGTTTTTCGGCCATGGACTTTGGAAGAGGCAAGGAAAGCAGTTGAAGGGGTTACCCCTGTTGCTGAAGACCCAGAAAAATGGGCAGAAGACATGGCTGGAATCATACATTCCTATAGACTAAATGGGCATGAGGCAGGAGAAGCTGCAATGTCTTCCTTGGGAAAAGACTGGGCAAAGGTTAAAGGAAATTATACAGGTAGAAATAATCAAGGGCCTTTTCCCTATCCCGTTGAGGGAAATCAATTGGGAGGGGAGTATGCAGCACAATGGAATGATCTTGTGCAAAGAGTGCGAACTATATTTCAAAGACGAGCGAATTATGGTCATTTGGCAGGAATAAAACAGAAGCCTGGGGAAGATACTGATGATTTTCGCTTGAGATTTGAAAAAGAATTCAGGGTGCATAGTGGCATCCCATTCAATGATGCAGCTGAGAGTGCTTATCAGCAACAGCTTAAAAATGCGCTCCTTACAAATTTCCGCCCTGAAATAGGCAACTGGGTGAGGAAACATTTGGTGGAAGTAGATATTGCAAGTGTGACAACAACTATGCAATGGGCCAGACATGCTGAAAAAGTGATCAAAAAAGGCAAAAGTTCTGATGTATTTCATCTAGACGTTGATGACCTAGATGAAGTTACAACAGTCTTCTTCCAAGGGTCCCAGCGGGGCAGAGGAGTTAGAGGCCAACAAGGTCGAAGGCCACCATACAATTCAAAACCCCCACCAGATTCTGACAACTGTTGGAACTGTGGGAAACGAGGACACCTTGCAAGAATGTGTCGTTTTGCAAAACAAAACCAATCAAGGGGAGGAGGAAGGGGCAGAGGGAAAGCCAAATTCTCAGCATGACTAGATTCCTCCCCTATGACCTCTTGTGCTCCTACAGAGGAAGAAATAGTAGATGTCCATACAGCATGGGACATTCTGAGTGCATTAAAAGAAAAACCATATGTTACCTTAAACATTGGAGGAAGTGAAGTAGAGTTTTTGTGTGATACCGGAGCTTGTAAAACCATAATAAAAACTAAAGTCCCTAATCTAAAGGCCTCCCAAAATACAATTTGGGTTAAATCTGCTGATGGGCAGGTACACAAGGAGAGTATCTCCAATCCAGTTGTAGTGAGAGATGATGAAAGAGGAGTCATAGCTTCAGTCTCGATTGTTCTATCCCCAAAATGTCCCATAAACCTGCTGGGACGAGATCTGATGACTCGGTTTGGAATTGCAATAATTCCAGTAAAGGATGGCATGCGAGCATGTAGAGTGAGAGATGTAGACTCATATGCTGCACAAGCAGGTGAACAGATTTGCTGCTCCTATGACATCACTCCTGAACGGAATCCCAAGCTACCAAGCAGATTGCTGAGTAAAGCTCGAAAACAATTGTCCCGACCTGAATCAGAAATGACTTGTAATCAGTTACATGTCACCATGAATATTCTCACTGATCCACATGATGACTATATTGAAAGTTTTCTCAGTGACACAGAAGTAACTTTAACAATCACTGCTCTGTACACAGACCGCAGGTCATTTGCAGCTGCTGCTGTGCTCCTGCCCGCTCCTCAGAAAGACAAATACAAGTTGTCGGCTGTACCACACATTTCATTGTTCAAACCTCACAGTACAACATGGGCAGATGTGGGTTGCCGAATTAAACTTGCTGGATCTGTCACTGATTATGAGGACAAAGGTGATGGGTGGAGCTACAGTACCAGTTGTGACATGTGGAAGCAAACAGTGTGTGAAGTAGCTGTTGGAAGGGCATGCGCTTGTGCGCTTCCCTGACTAGTTGACATTTGTTTGAATGAAAAGGAGGAGGGGGAATTGGCTGGGCTTCCTGAAGAACTGTGGACAAAGGGGCCATCTGATGTAGGACTTTTAACGTCCATTCCACCAGTACAGATCAAACCAAGATCAGAGTGGCGTCCAAGAGTTAAGCAATATCCTTTAAAACACGAGGCAATAAATGGGATTGCCCCTGTTATAAATGATCTTTTGACAGGAGGAATCATTAGGAAGTGCTCGGATTCTCCTTGCAACACTCCTATTTTTCCAGTCCAAAAGGCCAATAAAATTGATTGGCGAATGATACAAGATTTACGAGCAGTGAATGATGCAGTGCAGACAAGAGCACCTAATGTGCCTGACCCACACACACTTCTAAACACTTTGAAACCTAACCAGATGTTTTTCACAGTAATTGATCTTAGCAATGCATTTTTCTCAGTGCCAATTCACCCAGACTCACAGTTTTGGTTTGCGTTTACCTTTAAAGGACAAAGCTATACGTACACCAGATTGCCACAGGGATTTGCTGATAGTCCAACTATTTTCATTCAAGCCATCATGGCCTGTTTGGCTGATTTTCAGATGTCAAACGAAAGCCAACTTCTAGTTTATGTAGATGATCTCCTGGTAGCCTCTGAAACTGAAGCTGCTTGCAAGGAAGACTCCTTAGCATTGTTACACTTTCTCTGCAAAACAGGGAATAAAGTGAGCAAGAACAAGCTACAATGGGTCAGACAGGAAGTGAACTATTTAGGTCACACTTTGTCAGCTTCTGGAAGACAGATACAGAGAACCAGAAAGCAGATCATTGCAGATGCACCGAAACCTGAAACAAAAAAACAAATGATGTCATTTTTGGGGCTCTGCAATTACTGCAGAGCATGCATCCCACATTATGCGGAAAAGACACAACCGCTGCTGAATATTGTGCATGGAGTCCCCATGGCAATGACAGAAAAAATAATGTGGACACCAGTAGCAAATTATGCTTTTGTAGTGCTGAAACAGGCTCTGATGGAAACTACAACTCTTATCTTGCCAGACTACAATAAGACCTTTGTGCAAACAGCAGACTGCAGGAATGGTTTTATGACCTCAGTGTTGCTGCAGAGTCATGGCAGCAAACTAAGACCAATTGCATTTTATTCCAAAAAATTGGATCCAGTGGCTCAATCTTTGCCAGACTGTGTCCAAGCAGTATGCGCGGCAGCGCTTGCAGTGAGACAAGCTGCAGATGTGGTGCTCTTTCACAAAATGGAGCTGCTAGTTCCACATGCTGTAGATGTGTTGCTACTGCAAAGTAAAATGACCTTTTTGTCGCCAGCCAGACACCTGTCTTACACTGCTACACTTCTGTCACAACCACACATTGTGATAAAGAGGTGCACAGTCCTTGACCCAGCAACGTTGATCCCGTTGCCAGGGGATGGTACCCCACATAACTGTTTGGATGCCACAGAACATCTACAGCTGCCCAGAGAAGATTTACGTGACACGCCACTTGAGAAAGGGGAAAAGTGGTTTGTGGATGGATCATGTTCAAAGGATCCTAAAGGAAACAATCAAAGTGGTTATGCAATCGTGAAATTGCCAAACCAGATTGTTGAAGCAGAGAAGCTTCCATACAACAGGTCAGCGCAGGCTGCTGAGCTAATTGCGCTAACAAGAGCTTGTCAATTAGCGGAAGATAAGGAAGTCACTGTATACACAGACAGTCGGTATGCGTTTTCTACTCTGTTCTATTTTGCGAAACAATGGGAGCGCAGAGGGATGACAACATCAACCGGTAAGCCGGTTACCCATGCCTCCTTGTTAAAAGACTTGTTGCAGGCCATTCATTTACCTGCTAAACTAGCTGTGTGTAAATGTCTTGTTGTCTACTGAATGTTTTGTATCAATGTGTCATGACGTTAATAAGCTCTGCCTTATGTGTAATGGAAAAGTTACCAAGCTGTGTGTGCCGTGTCTGTGCTCTGATGGAGCAACTATGTTTTCATAAATTAATATGTAATTAATATGAAATATTTAGACATTGCTGTTGCTCCCTTTTCAGTATGAATACTGCTGGGGCCTGAATTTCCCCACCCCCGGGGATCTATAAAATTTCAATCAATCAATCAATCAATCAATCAATCAATCAACCAATCAATCAATCAATCAATCAATCAATCAATCAATCAATCATCTGACTTAGCTCCCACAATAGCTCCTACAAGATGTCTCCCGGGTCTCTTAGCTGGCTCGTATCTTTGTTTGTTAGCCTTGGAAACTCCTCTATCTTGTTTAGCAGTGTGTCCTCAATTGCTTCTGAGGAACGGTGACACTCTTCAACCCGTTCCCAAATCATCTTTACGCCTCCAGTGGGTACTCCATGAACCCTTTTCACCTGTTCTGCAGATCTTGGACCTAGCCACCTTGTTAGTAGGTCTAACTCCTCTCTTTCTGATAAATTTAAGTCTTTAGTCGTGCCAATAAATGATGCTTTCTATGCCCAATAGTTTTGCGGTTTGTCGTCAAATTGCAGTAAACCAGCGCTGACGAGGTACCGTATTTTCACGATTAAAACGCGCACCGTAATAAAAGGCGCAGTCTCCGTTATGTGTGCCATGACTGTGTTTAACACACATAGGGCGCACCGCGTCATAGGGCGCGGGTTTTATATATACAATCCACGCCCACACTTGCCCCTTTAACGTTCTCATGGCGCTCTTAACTACGTCCGCCTTACAACAACATATACACACACACACACACACGCACACATACACACCCACACACACACACGCACACACACACACACACACACACACACACACACACACGCACACACAGGGCAGTGACTCTCCAATACACATAGATACCAAATGGTCAGGTGACGCTTTCCCGCCTTTTCCGGACAGTATAGAACCTTCTGATCTGGAGATGGGGGGTGTTGTTACATCTGCTGAAGTGCCATGCGTACTGACCGCCATTAAACAACCCAAGATCTTGCCAATAAAGAACCAACCGTTACCCCACATCTTAGTTTTCCTGACCAAACAACGGACATCATCGACAACACACAACAGTCGTTGATGGAATCAAACCCGCACTTTCTTAACTGTGAAGCGGACATTCTAACCAGTGTATCACCGAGCTGCCAAAGAGTATAAATATTACTATATTGAGTCAAATACAAACCAGATTACAGATACAGTGGAGCCTCGGTTTTCGACCACAATCCGTTCCAGAAGGTTGTTGACGTGAATCGTTCAAATTGCGAATCATATTTTCCCATTACAAACAATGGAAAGAAATTAATCCGTTCCAAGCAAAAAAAAACCCCCGCCTTTTTAAAGTATTTTTTCACTTGCGCATTTTTGTCCGATCGCGCAACTGCAGTGCTTCGCCGATGCTGGTCGCATTATTGTGACAGAGCGGTCGCTAAAATTTAGAAAATATTTTTAAAGTCCTGATGTACTTTCCAAAATTTAAGTGGACCTCAGTGCGCAGAGAGCTTAATTTGGTCCGATCGCGCAACCGCAGCGCGCCGGGCGCTCACTGTTGCATTGCTTTAGGAGCGTCTTTGTGTTTTAGGATGGCTTTACTGCTCCCACTTGCTTCCTTTGGAGGCATGATTAGAGTTGTTGCAATCCTCAGAGTAACGAGAATGTAATAACGAACGGAGTCAGTTGGCTCGCGAGGTTCGACAATCGAATTTCGTTCGACATCCGAAGCAAAAAATTCTCGAATTTTTGTTCAAATAATGATTTGTTTGAGAACCGGGCTCCACTGTACAACAATTTAACATTAACTTTCGACGAGGATGGGATTTGAACCCATGCGTGCAGAGCACAATGGACTAGCAATCGATCGCCTTAACCTCTCGGCCACCTCGTCTTGTTCATCTGGCGATGACATATCACGTTATGTACGTTGTGCCAAGATACTTTGTGAAGATAATGAAAATACGACGAGGATGTGATGAAATTATGAGTGGAGAGCACAATGGAGTAGCAACCCATCGCCTAAATATCTCAGCCATCGCATCTCATGCATGAGTTGTATGGGCGACATGATATGGCATTTACGGTGTAGTATAAACTACAAGGTAAACTGATACGATACTTTAGATGTGAAACGAAGAAGAGCTAAGCCACAAAAGAAGTGCCAAACTTGAGCCTATATATCGTCTGCAGAAACGAGCTCTAAGAGTAATATGTTGTGTACATCCGAAACATTCATGTCAGCCTCTTTTTACTCGGCTAGGTGTCCTCACTGTTTTTCAAGTCAATCATCTTCAAATTGGTCTCTTTGTTCAAGGCTCATTGAGGAGAACCCTTCCCCTATTTTTTCATAACTTATTTAGACATAATTCTCAGGTCCATAATTACCCCACACGCAGCTCAAATGAACTCAGACCACCAATAGCCCGTACAGCCCAAACTCAGTTTAACATAGACTACAGAGGGTCAAAGATTTACAATTCGCTGCCACTATTTTTATGGGACCAATTTAAGAGGGCTCTGAAATCACTTCTCTTAGACACTAAATACTTTCCATATGGTATGCTAAATGAACCCGGATCCATTCATTCTTCTCTTTAGTTATAGTTTTGGTGTGTTTTTCCTTATTGTTGTATGTTGTATGCCTTATCCCTGTTATAATTTTTTTTTTCATCCGTATGACATGTATTAGGATGCATATTTCTCTATCCATTGAAATTTTATCTTAAATGTATTCATATATCTGGAGAATGCCACTTCGCAAGCCCCTGGAGGGTTTTTTAGACATTCTCCATCACATTTATTTAATCTATGTACATTTTAAATTGTTTTTGTATGTGAAAATAAACAAACAAACAAATATAAAACAAACAAACAAGCAAGGTTCGCATATGTAGCTGTCTGTCAGACCCTAGTGGGAATTTAACTCACACCCTCTGATTTACAATTCTAGTGCTCTTATCACTAAGCTACGCGGCCTTGCTTGGCAAAACTGTGTCAACCTTTTAGAAGATGAACCAAAAGAAACTCTTGAAAATGTAGTCTAACCAGGACTCTAGGCCAGTGAATTTCAACCAGTGTGGGCACATTTGTGTGCCATGAGAAACTATAAAATTTCCCTTCATGTCCCCAAAGACAACAACAACTCATCACACAACTGCTGGTCACCAGTACCATGGACAAGATACGTGTAATTACACCCTCAACTATTATAAATTCAGCTTGCACAGCAATTAAGTATATTATCAGGGCTCAGTGAGAATTGAACTCCCCCTTGTTTACTAAACCAGTAGCCTAACTACTGTGCTACAAGGTCTGATCTACGGCTGTTACTAATAAACTATAAACTATTCATGTACAATATTGCGAAATTAGGATGTGTCACAAATCAATAAGCACATTTAGACTTAGACTTAGACTTAGACAGAACTTTATTGTCATTTTGTCAACACTAGGTGTGTACAAAACGAAATTTCGTTGCATACGGCTTTCAACAATGTAGTGGTATTTCGGCTGGTTAAAAAAAAGTGACATTCTATATAAAAATATGAAATAAGATAATTATAAAGTACAAAGTGCAGCAGTGATAAAGTATGTTAACAGTGCAGGAGACAAAAGCAGTATTTACAAGTGTGCAGAGGAATGCTACGTTTGAATGTTCAACAGTCTGACGACAGCAGGGAAAAAACTATTGCAGAACCTGGTGGACCTGCAGCGGATGGTGCGAAACCTCTTCCCAGAGGACAGCAGGGAGAACAGTCCATGGTGGGGGTGTGATGGGTCCCTGATAATATTACGGGCTCGGGACACGCAGCGCTGGGATGACAAGTCCTGAATGGAGGGAAGAGGAGCCCCGATGATCCTCTCTGCTGTCCTCACCACTCTCCTCAGGTTCTTCCAATCGGAGGCGCTGCAACCTCCACACCACACCGAGAGACAGCTTGTCAGAATGCTCTCTATGGTGCTTCGGTAGAACGTCCTCATGATGGGTGGGGGCAGGTGGGCTCTCCTCATCCTCCGCAGGAAGTACAAGCGCTTCTGTGCCCTCTTGACCAGTGTTGTGGTGTTCACAGTCCAGGTGAGGTCGTCTGTGATGTGGACTCCCAGGAATTTAGTGCTGCTGACCACCTCCACAGCTGAGCTGTTGATGATCAGTGGAGCGTGGTGAGGCTGGTTCTTCCTGAAGTCGACGATGATCTCCTTCGTCTTCTCCACATTCAGGATCAGGCTATTTTCTCTGCACCAGCCCACCAACTGCTCCACCTCCTCTCTGTAGTCCAGGTCGTTGTTGTCCCTGATGAGGCCCACCACCGTTGTGTCGTCTGCAAACTTCACGATGTGATTGGTGGTGAACCTGGGGGCGCAGTCGTGTGTCATCAGGGTGAACAGCAGGGGGCTCAGGACGCAGCCCTGAGGGGAGCCTGTGCTGAGGGTGATGACATCTGAGGTGTTCTGTCCGACCCGGACTGACTGAGGTCTGTTGGTGAGGAAGTCTAGCAGCCAGTTCCGAAGGGGGGTGCTGAAGCCCAGGTGTTCCAGTTTTTCCACCAGATGTTGTGGAATGATGGTGTTAAACGCTGAGCTGAAGTCCAGGAACAGCAACCGCACGTGGGTGTTCCTCTCCTCCAGGTGAGCCAGGCTCAGGTGAAGAACGGAGGAGATGGCATCCTCAGTAGAGCGGTTCTGCCGGTAGGCAAACTGGAACGGATCGAATGTTGGGGGGAGTCTGGAGACGATGTGATCTTTGAGCAGCCTTTCGAAGCACTTCATCATGATGGGAGTCAGTGCCACAGGTCTGTAGTCATTCCATGAGGTGATTTGAGGTTTCTTCGGCACCGGAATGATGGAGGCAGCCTTGAAGCACACTGGCACTTTGGCTTGGTCCAGCGAGATGTTAAAAATGTCTGTGATGACACCAGCCAGCTGGCCTGCACATTCCTTGAACACCCGCCCAGGTATGTTGTCGGGGCCTGGGGCCTTACGTGGGTTGACTCTTCTCAGAGTCTTCCACACATCGGCTGAGTCAAGGCAGAGGGCCTCCTCTTCCTGGTGGGGAACAGTTTTAACTGCAGGAGTGCTGTTTAGTGCCTCAAAACGCCCAAAGAAGTTATTTAGACCATTTAGGAAGTCAGTATCAACCTCACCCACCGGGGGGGAGGGTAAGTTGTAGTCCGTGATCGCCCGTATGCCTTGCCACATACTCCTGGTGTTATTGGCGTCGTGGAAAAAATCCTGAATTTTCCGACTGTGGCTTCGCTTCGCTAGCCTGATGGCACGGTTCAAGTTGGCTCTCGCTGTCCTCAGTGCCTCCTTGTCGCCAGACTTGAAGGCTGAGTTCCGTGCTCGTAGCGTATGACGTACATCCTCAGTCATCCAGGGTCGTTGGTTGGCTCGGGTGATGATGTTCTTAGTGGTGCTGACGTCCTCGGAGCATTTGTTGATGTAGGCTGACACAGTCATGGCGTACTCATCAATGTCGATCTGATTGTCATATGTTGCTGCTGATTTGAACATGTCCCAGTCAGAGCACTCAAAGCAGTCCTGGAGTGCCTCCATGGCCCCCTCAGACCACACCCTCACCTGCTTCACTGTGGGTTTTGCTCTGATCAGCAGGGGCCTGTATGCAGGGATTAGCATAACAGATAGGTGGTCTGAAGAGCCGAGGTGGGGGCGGGGGGCTGCTCTGAATGCATCCTTTATATTGGTGTAAACCAAGTCCAGAGTGTTCTCTCCCCGAGTTGGAAAATCCACGTGTTGGTAAAAATGAGGGAGAATAGTCTTCATGCTAGCCTGGTTGAAGTCCCCAGCAATGATGAAAACCCCCTCTGTGTGCGTGGATTGCAGCTCACTGATTGTCCGATAGAGAACCCTCATGGCCTCTTTAGTGTTAGCGCTAGGAGGCACGTACACAGCCGTGATGCTAACAACAGTAAACTCTCTGGGCAGGTAGAAGGGTCTGCAGTTAACAGTCAAAAGCTCGATGTCCGAAGAGCAGAAGCTGGCGACAGATCTAGCATTTTTGCACCAGTTGTTGTTGATGTAGACACAAAGCCCACCTCGGGATTTACCGCTTAGCTCGCTGTTTCTGTCGGCGCGGAATGTAGCGAGCCCCTCCAGGCTAACGGCGTTGTCCGGCATTGATGAGTTCAGCCATGTCTCCGTCAGGATGAGAGCGCAGCAGTTTCTAACTTCCCTCTTTGAAGAGAGTTCCAGTTTTAGATGGTCCATTTTATTATCCAGTGAGCGGACGTTGGAGAGGAAGATGGATGGAAGCGGCGGTTTGTAGGGGTTAGCTCTAAGCTTAGCCGTTAGCCCACCTCGACAGCCGCGCTTTCGCCGCCGGTCACACCGCCTACGCTTACTCCTCCTCCGGCGTGTGCTGCCCGGCGAGCCCGCTGCGTCGTGAGCTTCTGGGGCTAGCGCCCTAAGCACTCCGAGGCTACGCAAACAGACTAGGGTAGTTGTGGCTACGAGTCCGAAAACACTTGATGACCGTACCTCCAGCAGGCGCTGGCGATCATACACTAATCTACTGGATGGATAAACTAAACTTTGTGTTGTTTGTAGTGTCCTAGGCGACATATTTTGTGAAAATCCTCGTCGATTGTTGAGACCCGTTGCGGCCGCGGCCAACTGGGGCGCCGCCATCTACCATGCTACTATTTTGCGAGCAAGCAAAGCAAGATAGCTGGGCCAAGTTTGAGAACCAGTTAGTGTTCTCGAACCTCATAGCTGGTTGAAGCGCTGGTCTTGGAAAGCAGGGTCGAGTCCTGATTTTGATTCTCCTTTATGTACAAGTTTGAATGTGACAACAGTCATGCCTAACGAGCAAAAGGACAAGGTGTGTCTTTTCATCAAAAAAGATGTGGCCAAAGATTCTCTCAGAAGCGACATTTAAAAACACATGCAAGAACACACACAGGTGAGAAACCTTTTTCCTGCTCAGTTTGTGGTCAAAGAATCTCTCAGAACAGTCACTTAAAAATAAACACAAGAACACACACAGGTGAGAAACCCTTTTCCTGCTCAGTTCCTGGCCCAAGATTGTTAGGGTTGACAAATTGTCTTTGTTGGGAAAAATATACTTTTTATCATTGGATTCTATGTATCTACTCGTGTGCAAGTCTTCTACAGGATGTGACATTTTGACCTCGTGATGTTGACTTGGAAGCAGATGGCTGGCTAAGGAGCGCATGTTTGGAGTCACGAGCCGCGCTATACAATAAGCCCCATTTCTATTTCTCTTAAACAGGACATGAGGTTGTCGTGCGATAGCTGAAGCAGACAAAGGTCCTATTTAAGTGGAGGTCATGAGAACGCCACAGGCGTATCCGTCCCATAGGCGTTAAGACTACGTCTTTCTCCTAGATAAAGTCATGAGCTGACCATACCGCTTCTGTCCGAGATAGTATCCTGTTGTGCTGTGGAATGTCCTTCCTGTCTAAAGAAGCTATGCATTCATGTACACTTGCCCCATTGTTTGTTCCTCAATAAAAGGCACGACCAAACTGAGGGAAGGCGCGGATCTCAGCCACACTCGCTGTGTGTCTGGGTCGCCCTTCTGCAGAAGTCGCTGGCCATCGAAGACATATCCCGCCTCTGTGAGATTCTGTTCAGATAAATGTTGTGGACCCAACATTTTTGGGGGCTCGTCCGGGATTCCTGGAAATCTGCTCGCTGATCCGAGGAGTGTTGAGGACGTCGAATCCGTGCACGGCAGAGGTCCCAGGACCCTGAAGGAAAGCCCTGGGGAGCGATGTTCATCCACCAGGCCGGCGAAGTCCAGTTCAGCACCTCTCGGCGGCGACGATTGACGGAATCTTCAAGAGAAATCTTTCAGAGATTCGGTGAGACCTCTTCGTTGGCTGCGTGGTTGGGGTATTTTAGTCCCCGGAAAAAAGGGTACCCGGGTAAGGGCGGCGGAGTCCTTGTTGTGAATTCCAAGTGATAGGAATTCGGTCTACAGATGGAACTTGTAGACGTAAATACACCTCGTTGTGTTAAGAAAATTCCGCGGTGTGAATGTGTGTGTGAATGGTAGCACGTATGTGCTGCATGTAATATAGTGGGAAGAAATAACGAATTTCTGTGGAAGCACAGGCAAGAATTCCTCACCAGGAAACTGGTCGAAGCAGGAATTACCACAGAAAGTTGTTATCCCACTAAAGAAACATTCCAGCTTTAGAAATCCCTAGGATTTGACAGTTGGACTAAATTCATTAAAATGGGGGGCCGTCAAAGTGTTACTGACAATGTATAAGGAGATGAGAAGTATATATGTTAAATAAGTTACCAAACTTGAGGCAAGTGTCATTAAGAGCAATGAGGCCGCAAGTATGTTTGTCAGACAATGAAGCCACAGTGCGCGGGCGCACTGTTAAGCAGAGGAGCCTGAGGCAAAAAGCTCTTTCTGCTCCTATGCAAAACATGCATCTAAATTTAAAAGATCTGTAAACTCCCCCATATAATAGCAAAATATGTCATGGTCAGTCAATTAGAACTCCTGTACAAACAAGAAGCATGACGAAGGCTGTTAAGTTTCCCCAAAGTATAAACGATGCTGATGTATGCGAATGATACAGGTGTCAACCTTATTGAAAGATAAGGCCACTAATGTGAAAAAATAAATAAAAATAGTAAAACCAAAACATCAAATAGATGAAGACGTTTGCGCAGCGCTGTTTGTTGATGTTGTTTGTCTATTGCGTCTTTATTGTGGGCCCTTGTCTTGTCCTTGTGTTTTCTGTGTGTTTATGTGTGTCTATGTGTTAAAATTATGAAATTGGCTAAAATAGTGTGCAAGGAAATTTACTAGACTGCGGTCTATTCGATTTGCACCACGACACAAAAAGGCAAAATGATTTTGAAACTAGAAAATGCAATTTCTGGAGAAATTGCGTGTGAAGGCGTAAAAGATTAATAAATACTTAGAGGATGCAACAGAATGATGTTGGAGCAGAATTGAATCAGTTGGAAAAATGTAGAAATTAGAGGTGAAAAAATGAATTTTGTGAAATTTTGCAGAAAATTTAATCAATCTTTTATTGGCCAAGTTTGAGCATGCCATACAAAGGATTAATAAGTTAACGTGAAAACATAATTTTTTAATTTAGCGATTTCGGGAATGTTGAAAACTTTCCCCGGTGTGATTTGAATGGGCTGAATGATGTGAATTTCAAACTGGGACAATGTAAATGTGAATTTTTGGAATATGTCAAAATTGGAATGAGTGGGTTGTTTTATCAAGAACCTTGAGATGGGGCAAATTCAAATGAGGAATGTGAATTGAAAATAATGTATGACTGTGTGAACAGCTTGAAGAGAGCTTGAGGAGAGTGAGACCAGTGTATAATGGAGGCTGTGTGTGTGTGTGTGTGTGTGTGTGTGTGTGTGTGTGTGTGTGTGTGTGTGTGTGTGTGTGTGCGTGCGTGTGTGTGTGTGAAAGAGAAAGAGATGCAAATGAGCAGGAATGAATAACTGACAAGATACAGGTTGAATGGTTGACGTTGTTGGAGAATGCTATGGGAAAATTAGCAGAGCAACTTTGAAGAAAGAGTGATCTTGAGCAAATCTAATGCTAAGAAAAGAAAATAGGGCTTATTTCACAGTGGTTGACTGATTATCATGAATTGAATGGCTGGTTTTACGCTTTCATCTAAAAGTCAAGTTTTGGTCTACATTGATGATAATTGCTTTTGAAACAAAGGAAGCGTGGGGATGAGATTCCTTTCTCCTCATGCAGCATTTAGGCCAGAGAGGAAATTAAGTCAAGTAACAGAAGTTACGATGGGTAAAACCAGAAGTAAACTATCTTGGTTTACTCTCAGCGAAAGGGAGAGCAGTGCAATGAGGCAGGAAACAGGCTATATTAGACACACCACGACCTGTCACAAAGAACAACTTGTGTTTTTTTTTCTGTGATTGCTGCAGAGCTTGGGCTCCACGTTATGCTGACATTGCTAAGCCACTGACAGGAGTGGCTCATGGACAGCCGTTAGCAGTCGAAGATACATTCGCGTGGACACCAAAAGTAGAAGCATTGACAAAATTGAGAGTGGCATTAGTTCAAACAACAAAGGGTGCGATAATGGATAAGGTGTTATTGACCACGTCAGTAACAAAACTGTTTTGCCAAAATGACTTCTTAAGGCAACCCCAATTGTGTCACTTATGTGACAACAGGGGGGGATGAGTTATTAGTTACCTTCGGTTTAGATTCTTTAGTGAAATTTTTTTTTTTTAAAAAAAAGCATGTCCTGTTTGTGTGAAACATGATCCACACGGGAACCTAAAAGAACCTCTATATGAAACTCACCCCCACTTCAGAAGGGTTAACACCTGTTGAGAACAAAGTGGAAAATGTGTTCGTTATATGTGCTGCTGCAATGGCAGTAGAATCGTCAGCAGAGGTTAACTTGTTCCATCCCACAGACCTGTTGGTACCACATGCTGTTGATGTGTTGTTACTTCAAAGTAAAATGAACATGCTGTCTCCAGCCAGACATTTGTCTTATACAGCTCTGTTATTGTCACAAATCATTGCACTGACCAGAGCGTGTACTCTAGCAGATGGACAAGACCTAATTGTATACACAGACAGCCAGTATGCATTTTCAACAGTTTTTTACTTTGCAAAACAATGGGAAAGGCGTGGAATGATAACTTCGACAGGAAAGCAAATAACACATGCACAACTTCTAATCCAGCTCCTCCAGGCAGTAATGTTGCCCACAAAGCTTGCAATTTGCAAATGTGAGGCACACACACGGAGGAAAGATTTTGTATCAATAGGCAATGCCTTAGCAGATAAAACAGCAAAGGAAGCTGCTATAGGCAAATACAGAACCTCAGACCTATTTCTGAGATTGCCGTCAGAAAGGGAAGAACTAATAAATATACAGATCTTGCATGATATGCAACATTTAGCCCCTAAACAAGAACAGAAAATGTGGATTGCTAAAGGTGCACATCTGACAGACAAAGACATATACGTTGTAAATAATAAGCTTGTTCTCCCTAAATCCCTTTTTAGAGCAGCTGCAATTTCGACACAAGGAAGTACTCATGTGTCGACAGGGGGGGATGCAGGAGCTAATATCACAACACTTTACAACGTATGGTTTCAATTTGTACTCAAAACTTTTTTGTAGAACGTGTGAAGTCTGTATAAAAAATAATGCACAAGGGAATGTAAGACCAAAAAGAGGAAAATCCCCAGAACCAACATATCCGTTCCAAATGTCGCATATGGACTTCATAGAACCAAACAGGTGTGGACTGTACAAATACTGATTAGTCCTAATCGATGCCTTTTCAAGGTGGACAGAAATAATCCCAGCAAAGAATGCAGATGCTATGAATAGCAAAGGCTATCTGCAAGACCATCATTCCCAGTTATGGCATCCCAGAGACCATTTACAGTGACAACGGACCACATTTTGTCAATTCGGTCATTAACCAAATGCATGGCAGAAACAGGAAGACCATGGCCCGAATGTCTAGATTTTGTAAAACTCTATATGAGGATTATGCCCTGTGGCAAGGGTTTAACCCCTTATGAGATCATTCATGGCAGAGCATACAGGCTCCCTCTGATCTCACATGATCAAGACAAAGACACAGAAGAGCTAACTCTAGCTGACTACATGATCAAAACCATGCAAACGAAAAATGTGTCAAATGCAAGTTTACTGCCCTCCACTCCTTTATCTCCACAGGATGGCTCAGCAAAACCAGGTGACTGGGTCTTCATCAAAGTAATCAAACGAAAGACGTGGTCTTCACCCCGGTGGGAGGGACCATTCCAAGTCCTACTCGCCACACCCACAGCTGTGCAGAAAGACCCAGCTGGATACATCTCAGCCACTGTAAGCTGCAGAGAGTGCTGGCTCCTAGGCCCCGGTCAGGGCGAAGTATCCGGCTGCAAAGGGGGTGCCAATTATAGTTTGGCATCAGTCTCAAACCGGTGAAGAACTAAGAACCCTGACCATTTAGCTCCCTAGGGGTTCAGGTGGCTCTGTGGAACTGAACGGAAAATGGCACTCAGAGGAGTGCTTGTCTGTGCTGTGGCTGTAGCATGCTTGCCAATGACATGGAGTGTCCAGGGTCCCCAAGGGGAAAGTGGAACTTCCGCTCGAATCAAGAGAATGACGACCGAACTGTTGACAAAGTATATAAAGATAAACCCAGATATACCACATGCAGACAACATGTGGTACCAGTATGTGTCAATGTTGGCTAAAACATACAATCAAACTGAATGTTATGTATGTTCCATAATGCCACGATCAAGTCAACAGCCCGTCCTACATGCCCGACCCATGCCAGAGTAAAATGGATGGTGTTTCGCAATACTAAGGGCTTTTGGGTTTAATCCCCTCAAAGGACTCAGACGGTCGGAAAGTAATGAGGCACAACTAGCCGCCCATCCCTGTTACAACATCTCAAGGCCATTCACAATAGTGTCAAGAAGTTCTGTCGTCACACCCGCACCAGTGACTCTCGAAGTGAGTGAAACCATCTCACATCCCCTGTGCTTCCGACGAAGACGTGTTGATGGAATAAAGGTGGGAGATACAAAACGCTGCATCACCACCGCACTTCTAGAACCTTCCAGCGAGACCTTGATGAATACCACAGTAGCAATCCGACAAATCCTAGCAGGAGGCGAAAATCCCCACTCTATCATCGAAGGGGGATGGTGGCTTTGTGGTCGCCGAGGCTACGCAGTCCTTCCAGGACAATGGGATGGCACATGTGCCCCCGTATATGTGTCAGATCACACTGTGTTCCTCAGTCTGACACATTTTCAGGAACATCATCAGCGAAAGAGACGTGCAGCTGTTGCCCCCACCTTCCGTCCCTACGACAGTGTCTGGGGCTCAGACGTACCAGATGAATACAAGCTTTGGAGCACAGGACAAAAGGGCCCCTTACAGGTTACCAGACGGAACTGCAAGCTCTGAGACTAATGGCACTACAGTCCCGAATGGTTTTGGACCTCCTGACTGCCGAAAAAGGAGGTGTGTGTGAAATAGTTGGTACCTCCTGTTGTACCTACATCCCAGGAGAAAATGACACCCACCTCGAGTATGCTCTACAAGGACTTCGGAACCTCCGTAGGGCTATGTCCCAGGATGAAACTCCGGCCAAGGATGTCCATCCCTTTTGGTGGCTGTTTTACGGCAATTGGAGGCAACTTCTCTTGAAAGTCGCAGTTCTTTTAGTTGCCATACTGTTATTTCTCTGTATTTTTACATCATGCATCATACCTTGTATTCGTCACATGATGACTAAAATGTTGACATCAGCATTTGCTGTCCAGAATATCATGTTGGTCCATCGTGAACAAGATGAGTGGGACCACCTTGCGTAAATCGCCTGCCTGTTTGTTTTTTCTTTTTGATGATCCAAAACAAAATACATTCCATTATGACGAACATGGCCAAAGCCGAATGGAGAGCTGTAGTTCTGATGCACTCTGGAATGTAAACGTTCATACTTTTTGTTGTTGCCATACTAAATTGTGTAGGCATATACTCATTTATACACATATGTAGTTATTAGCTGATGTTTTGGTTTCCTATGAATTCCAATGTTAAACAGGGGGGAATGTTGGGAAAAATATACTTTTCATCATTGGATTCTATGTATCTACTCGTGTGCAAGTCTTCTACAGGATGTGACATTTTGACCTCGTGATGTTGACTTGGAAGCAGATGGCTGGCTAAGGAGCGCATGTTTGGAGTCACGAGCCGCGCTATACAATAAGCCCCATTTCTATTTCTCTTAAACAGGACATGAGGTTGTCGTGCGATAGCTGAAGCAGACAAAGGTCCTATTTAAGTGGAGGTCATGAGAACGCCACAGGCGTATCCGTCCCATAGGCGTTAAGACTACGTCTTTCTCCTAGATAAAGTCATGAGCTGACCATACCGCTTCTGTCCGAGATAGTATCCTGTTGTGCTGTGGAATGTCCTTCCTGTCTAAAGAAGCTATGCATTCATGTACACTTGCCCCATTGTTTGTTCCTCAATAAAAGGCACGACCAAACTGAGGGAAGGCGCGGATCTCAGCCACACTCGCTGTGTGTCTGGGTCGCCCTTCTGCAGAAGTCGCTGGCCATCGAAGACATATCCCGCCTCTGTGAGATTCTGTTCAGATAAATGTTGTGGACCCAACAGTCTTGATTGTATGATTGTGTTGGAATGGAGACTATATTGATTAACCAGTTGCTGAGGGGGAAAAAATATTCTGTTTGTTCCCACAACATCGTAAACAAAGTGCTAAGACCTCTGCACTGGTTAACCAGCTGCAGAGGAAGCAATCAAGTTGTTCTGTTTCCCCCAACATCATAAAACACCCCCTTG
Organism: Syngnathus acus; assembly: GCF_901709675.1. NCBI lineage: Eukaryota > Metazoa > Chordata > Actinopteri > Syngnathiformes > Syngnathidae > Syngnathus > Syngnathus acus. The sequence continues at coordinate 143,717 of NW_023590223.1, forward strand.
ACCAGATGTCGGGGGTTCACCAAACCTGTCCACTCTCAGCCCCCCCCCCTGTTTTCTCTCAATCAATATGTCCTTATATGTTCAGAGTTTCTGAATAGATATTTGAAAGAGTAATATGGGAAATGACTTTAAAATATACGTGTGTAGTCTCCGCTCAGCATCCGTCGCCATTTAACGAATGCCAGTTTCAAGGCTGAATTCGTGTGTCACGTGATGTGCGTTCGCGTCGCACCGGGAGTCACGTCATGCAGCCCTATAATTGGCAATAAAAAAATAAAAAAACTTTCTAAGGATGCAGCCTGTGAATTTGGACTCAGCGAGTGAATCCTTTTTTGCAAGACCAGTTCTCTTGCTAGCAATGAGGCTTTAGCACCAACCGCTAATCAACAATTCAAACACACTACTATCAGGCAGGGTTATGTTGCGTTTTGTTCAAGATGTCCGTCGTTGAGCAAAGAAAACAAAGATGTGGAGTAATAGTTGGTTCTTTATTTGCAAGATCTTGGGTTGATTCACGGCAGTCAGTACAAGTGCAATTCAGCAGAGGAGAACAACCACGTCAGACTCCAGATCAGAAGGTTTTATATTCTCCGCAAGCAGGAATACGGAAGGGAAGAAAAGGGAGGGGAAAAGAAGGAAAAACATATCCTCATAAGAATGTCTTGTTGTCTACTGAATGTTTTGTATCAATATGTCATGACGTTAATAAGCTCTGCCTTATGTGTAATGGAAAAGTTACCAAGCTGTGTGTGCCGTGTCTGTGCTCTGATGGAGCAACTATGTTTTCATAAATTAATATAAAATTAATATGAAATATTTAGACATTGCTGTTGCTCCCTTTTCAGTATGTATACTGCTGGGGCCTGAATTTCCCCACCCCCGGGGATCTATAAAGTTTCAATCAATCAATCAATCAATCAATCAATCAATCAATCAATCAATCAATCATCTGACTTAGCTCCCACAATAGCTCCTACAAGATGTCTCCCGGGTCTCTTAGCTGGCTCGTATCTTTGTTTGTTAGCCTTGGAAACTCCTCTATCTTGTTTAGCAGTGTGTCCTCAATTGCTTCTGAGGAACGGTGACACTCTTCAACCCGTTCCCAAATCATCTTTACGCCTCCAGCGGCTACTCCATGAACCCTTTTCACCTGTTCTGCAGATCTTGGACCTAGCCACCTTGTTAGTAGGTCTAACTCCTCTCTTTCTGATAAATTTAAGTCTTTAGTCGTGCCAATAAATGATGCTTTCTATGCCCAATAGTTTTGCGGTTTGTCGTCAAATTGCAGTAAACCAGCGCTGACGAGTTACCGTATTTTCACAATTAAAACGCGCACCGTAATAAAAGGCGCAGTCTCCGTTATGTGTTCCATGACTGTGTTTAACACACATAGGGCGCACCGCGTCATAGGGCGCGGGTTTTATATATACAATCCACGCCCACACTTGCCCCTTCAACGTTCTCATGGCGCTCTTAACTACGTCCGCCTTACAACAACATACACACACACACGCACATATACACACACACACACGCACACACACACACACACACACACACGCACACACAGGGCAGTGACTCTCCAATACACATAGATACCAAATGGTCAGGTGACGCTTTCCCGCCTTTTCCGGACAGTATAAAACCTTCTGATCTGGAGATGGGGGGTGTTGTTACATCTGCTGAAGTGCCATGCGTACTGACCGCCATTAAACAACCCAAGATCTTGCCAATAAAGAACCAACCGTTACCCCACATCTTTGTTTTCCTGACCAAACAACGGACATCATCAACAACACACAACAGTCGTTGATGGAATCAAACCCGCACTTTCTTAACTGTGAAGCGGACATTCTAACCAGTGTACCACCGAGCTGCCAAAGAGTATAAATATTACTATATTGAGTCAAATACAAACCAGATTACAGATACAGTGGAGCCTCGGTTTTCGACCACAATCCGTTGCAGAAGGCTGTTGAAGTGAATCGTTCAAATTCCGAATCATGGAAAGAAATTAATCCGTTCCAAGCAAAGAAAAACCCGCCTTTTTAAAGTATTTTTTCATTTGCGCATTTTTGTCCGATCCCGCAACTGCAGTGCTTCGCCGATGCTGGTCGCATTATTGTGACAGAGCGGTCGCTAAAACTTAGAAAATATTTTTAAAGTCCTGATGTACTTTCCAAAATTTAAGTGGGTGGACCTCAGTGCGCAGAGAGCTTAATTTGGTCCGATCGCGCAACCGCAGCGCGCCGGGCGCTCACTGTTGCATTGCTTTAGGAGCGTCTTTGTGTTTTAGGATGGCTTTACTGCTCCCACTTGCTTCCTTTGGAGGCATGATTAGAGTTGTTGCAATCCTCAGAGTAACGAGAATGTAATGGAAACGAACGGAGTCAGTTGGCTCGCGATGTTCGCCAATCGAATTTCGTTCGACATCCGAAGCAAAAAATTCTCGAATGTTTTGTTCAAATAATGATTTGTTTGAGAACCGGGAGGTTCAAAAACCAAGGCCCCACTGTACAACAATTTAACATCAACTTTCGACGAGGATGGGATTTGAACCCATGCGTGCAGAGCACAATGGATTAGCAATCCATCGCCTTAACCTCTCGGCCACCTCGTCTTGTTCATCTGGTGATGACAATTCACGTTATGTACGTTGTGCCAAGCTACTTTGTGAAGATAATGAAAATCCGACGAGGATGTGATGAAATTATGAGTGGAGAGCACAATGGAGTAGCAACCCATCGCCTAAATATCTCAGCCATCGCATCTCATGCATGAGTTGTATGGGCGACATGATATGTACGGTGTAGTATAAGCTACAAGGTAAACTGATACGATACTTTAGATGTGAAACGAAGAAGAGCTAAGCCACAAAAGAAGTGACACTGTCAACAAAGAAAAACGTTTTTTCAATGTTGTCTCACCCCAAATCTTTGGGATCATCAGATCTGCGCAGTTGGATAGTTCCACCAACATTTTAACAACATTCTTTCATGGTCTGCCTGGGTATCTCGGCTGAAGATCCTAAAGAAAAGACCCTAAATTTCTTGTATGCTATTGCATGATCGTATAGCGTTGTGGCCGTAGCATCCCCGGAACGAATCTGGGTCATGGCGTAATTAAATTACCTTGCTGAATTTGTCCGTTGTTCACTGTTACCAAACAGCCTTCTGTTGAACACAAGCTTCCAGACATTACATCCACCTATGTTTTAACATCAACTTTATTTCATAAAGTTCTTCCTAATTCATCTTGGCAAAACTCCCTCAGGCGTTCCCATCTTTTTTTAGGCCTGGCTGCCACGAGGCAGCGGTAGACACACAATTATGACCCTGAAAGGACACGTCCAAACCGGCTATGATAGTAATCAGAATTCATTAATCATAATGTCATTAATGTCATATTTGCTACTAGGGGTGTAACGATTCATCGATACACATCGATTAATCGATATAATGCTCTACGATTTATTGGCATCGATGCTAAACGTAAACATCGATTTATATCGCCGTGTTTGACCTCGGACATTAGACGCGACTTTATTTTGAAATCCAGTTCATTGTCGCTTGCTTCCTCTTTCCGGGAGCAGCACGCGGTGTGTTGTGTTGTGAGCAGAGCAGGCACGTGAAAGGGGAGCCGACAACTACGCGGCTCCTGGGCTGGTGCTATGGCTAGTGTCCAAGAAGACGAGGAAATTCGCTCCCCTTTGGGCTTCAAGTCATTCGTTTGGAAGCACTTTGGATTCCAAAGAAAAGATGGCTCAACGGACAATTAAAATTATTGTAAATAAATAGTTCAGTAATGCACTTTAAAGTTAATGGTATTACAAAAAAAGAAAGAATATTCATTTTTCTTTACTTATATGAAAAAAAATATAGGAATTTGATAAAGTTCAGTGTTAAAATAAGCACTTTGTATACTACAATACTCTTGTAATTTCCTAAATAAAGAGTTTGCAGTACCTTGTTGATTTTGCGTATGAATTGTTATAAATCAGGATATTGTTCTATATTTTTTATTTAAAAAAAATATATATATATATATCGATCGTGGAGCACTATATCGTGATGTATCATGAATGAATCACAGCAGGCTTTAAGATATCGGCAAATATCGTATCGTGGTTCTTTGTATCGATATGATATCGTATCGTGACAAAACCCGCGATTTACACCCCTATTTGCTACCAATCGGAATGTAACGAAGCTGTTTCCACCCAGTCACGAACTATATAGGATTTGCAGACAGTGTGCAATCATTATTTAAACAAAAGTAGGCAGGTGCATACATTTGGAAACCCCAACAGAAAAATGACATCAATATTTAGTAGATCCTCCTTTTGAAGAAATAACAACCTCTAAACCAGTGGTTCTTAACCTGGGTTTGGTCAAACTCTAGGGGTTCGGTGAGTCGGTCTCAGGGGTTCAGCAGAGCCTC